>NW_007378111.1:8119-26201 GCF_000475195.1 Diaphorina citri
TAAGTTAATATAAAATAAATAAGATATCCATACATACACAGAAACCTCTATTTATAAATAAAGATACATACACAGAAACCTCTATTTATAAATAAAGATACATACACAGAAACCTCTATTTATAAATAAAGATACATAGGTACACAGAAACCTCTATTTATAAATAAAGATACATACACAGAAACCTCTATTTATAAAAGAAAGTAGAATCTTATGTAGTTATTGTGCGACATTAAATATTCTACGTTGGAATTTAAATAAGCTGTTCTCAAACTGAGGTTCAAATAGCGGCCCCTTATAATAGCACCCTACATCAGTTCCGAATGGATGACTGATTTTAAGCAACTTTGCGTGAGATTAGTATCCGGAGTTTGCAATATTTATGCCATCTGGACAATCGCGTGCTTCTGTCTTTCCCCGTCACCACTCAGGCTAGGTGAGGTTAATGTGAGGCGGGTAGCTTGTTGCCGAATGGTGGGTAAAACCCCCCGTGGCCCTGTGGCACGGATATTTTGGGAGCCTCCTCACTAAATGATACCCTGATACCATAATATTCTGTGTCGTATCCCGAAGCTGTATTCTAAGATACTGTAAAAATACAGGGTGCTCAAAAGGTAAGTGATTCGTGGGGTGTTGAAATAAGACGTGTTTTTTCTATGAACAAAGATTCGAAATCTTATTAATAAGAGCGGTTTTCTGTTTGTTTGTTTCTTTGTTTGTCTGTAAGAGGTTGGCGTCTAAACGCTAAGTCGTAGAAACTTGAAATTTTGTACACAGGTTCATATTTTTATATTTTTTATGGCGGTGGTTTTAGACTAGGTTAAAATTTCCTAAAGCCAGCCGTTCGCGAGTTGTTCAAGAAATTCGAAATTTTTGGCCGACTTTGGGTCACATTTTGGCCTGGAAGTTGAAATTTGTCGCGATGACCTATTTTTTTTATTTTTTCATCAAACTTACAATCATATTTCCTATCATAAAACATTCGGTTCACCGTTTTCTGATGAACCTTTCGGGGGATATTCGCAATTTTATTTGATTTTTGGACCTATTTCGCACATTTTCACATGAAAGAGATGTCCCATAAGAAATACACAGGGAGTAGACTCAACGCGAGGAGAATCTTTTTCCTCCAGTAAAGTTTTAGCTTCATTTTTGTTTTGTTTTTTTTTTTATGTTTTTACTTTTTCTCCGTTGAACATTCGCATTCGCTTTGTCTACTCCTCACATATCACCAAAGTTCAGCAACGTCGAGCGTGGTTGGTAGCTAGATGAGCTAGACCACCTAGGGAACTTTTTTTTTTAAATGAGACTTTGAATTATTTACCGACATATCATTGAAGTTAAGATACGTTGACCATGGATGGTAGAATATCAGGGAATATTTTTCAAATCCATTCCCCCTTTTTTTTCTTTATTTAGTCATTAGGGAGCGCGTAGCGCGACCATATTCTATCAAAGGGCGAAGCCAACAGGAAGCGCACAGCGCGACCATATTCCATCAAAGTGCGAAGCCAATAGGGAGCGCGTAGCGCAACCGTATTGTTTAAAAGTGTGAAGCCAATGAGGAGCGCGTAGCGCGACCGTATTCTCTCAAAGTGAGAAGCCAATGAGAAGTGCGTAGCACGACCGTATTGTTTCAAAGTATGAAGCTAATGGCGAGCGCGAAGCGCGACCGTATTCTGTCAAAGTGAGAAGCCAATAGGGAGCGCGACCTTATTCTCTTGAAGTGCGAAGCCAACAGGGAGCGCGCAGCGCGACCATATTCTATTAAAGTGTGAAGCTAATGGGGAGCGCGTAGCGCCACCGTATATTCTCTCAAAGTGAGAAGCCAATAGGGAGCGCGTAGCGCGACCGTATTGTTTCTAATGTGAAGCTAATGAGGAGTGCGTAGAAGATTTAGAACCGAGAGAGAGAGAGAGAGAGAGAGAGAGAGAGAGAGAGAGAGAGAGAGAGAGAGAGAGAGAGAGAGAAAAAAAAAAGAGTGCATCAGTAGCTTTTTCTTCTTCATACGTATGTACCTTTTCCATTTCTATATTGACCACCAGGAATTGTGGCGTCTTCGAAAGCCAAGTGCCTCCAGGTGTAAACATCAACTATTTTTCCAACTCGCTTGTCCCTTTCTTCCTTTCGGTCGTCTCAAGAGAATACTCCAAATTTTGCGAGAGTCTGGCAAAGGAGAAAAATGAAGCAAGATTGGGGCACCCCCGCATAGGCTCTCGCTAAATATGATCCTGCCTCCTATGTAAATGAGGATAATTATTATCATTGGACGTGATTGTATGTCATTTCATAATAAATAGGGAGAGGGAGAGAGAGAGAGAGAGAGAGAGAGAGAGAGAGAGAGAGAGAGAGAGAATGATGGAGAGGTTTTCAGCTCCTTCCTTTTCGTCTTCTTGTTTTTCTTCTGCTTTTTCCCTCTCTGTATTTTCGACTTGTCCTCCTTCCTTTTCGTCTTCTTCTTCTCCTCCCTCCTCCTCCTTCTTCTTCCTCTTCTTCTTTTTCTCCTGCTTTTTTTGTCTCTTTCTTCTTCTTCTGCTTTTCCCTTTCGTCCTTTTTTCTTCTTCGTTGTGTTCCTTCCTTTTTTCGTCCTCCGTATTCTATCTTCTTCTTCCTCCTCAACGTCTTCTTCCACTTCATGCTGGCTGGCTTTTATATCTTTTGTATTTAATTTGATATTTTGCCAGCAGTCCCTCGAAGGCATTTAAGTAACATTATTATCCTTTCCTTCCCATTTGCTTTTCTTCTCTCATCGTTGTCTTCTATTACTCTTGTCTCGTGATCTTGTCCCACAATGTTTTATTAGTTTTGCTGTTTTCCTTGTGTTCTCTTTTGTCCTCAGCTTGTTCACATTGTCTTCCTCCTTCCCACTTTGTTGTTCTACCTTGTTTTCTTTGTGTTCGCCTTCACTTTGCTTTTGGCTCGGTCTCGTTCTTTCCCACGGTTATGTTTTTTTCTTCTAGCAATCTAGCTTCTTTTACGACCAGTACAATTTTCGTTCAAAGCGATTAGAGGAGGGAAATCCATCTGCGGGTTCTCACGTTCAACTTTTTAGTCGTTCAACTGTTGTTGCTCAACTTTAAAGTTGAAAGTTGAATATGTTTTTTAAAAGCCAGACTGGGCCAAAATAGGTACTTGACCACGGAGATTGGCAACCCTGGAATACCGGGTCGTTCACGCTGCGCCGTTCCAAACCTTTGCAATCTGGCAACCCTGCTCTGAATTGTCAAGAGACAACTCTAAGGTTTCGTATATTTGGAATAAAGTGCTTCCAACTTCTGTGCAGAGAGAGTTTTATGACAGAGATAGTATAAATATATAAATCTGCAATTGAACTTTCAACAGAAAATAAGTCGTCTGCAAACTTTCCAGCTGTCAAGCACAGTAACTGTGAGGTGCGGACCGCCAGAAAAACTAGGGTGCCGGAATCGCAATCAAGTGAATGGGTTCCGACACTCTAAGGCCAGCCACTCACTATCAGGTAGACCTGACACTATGATTATCGCTCCTAATACCTGATGAGCACACATACTGACCTGACAGGTACACCTGATCAGGTACGCCTGTCAGGTCTACCTAATAGTGAAAAGCTGGCCTAATATGTTCCTAATACGGAACTCTGTATCAGGAAGCTCGACACATTACTATAGAAACAATTTAAATCAGGAGAAATAACCCAATATAACAGAGTTCTTCCACTCTAACTTTTTATACCTTATCTTATCGTATCAAAAACGAAGATTGGAGGACAGGATGGGAGAAAGCCACCACCTGCCTCGGTGGTGTAGTGGCCAAGGCGCTCGCCTGGTAAACAGGAGGGCGTGGGTTCAATCCCAGCCGAGGTATGAAATTTTAAAAATATGATATGTGTCCATCCCGAATATGGTACATGTACGTCCCAAATACGGTCCGTGTTCGTCCCAAATACGGTCCGTGTTCGTCCCAAATACGTTCCTTGTCCGTCCCAAATATAGTCTGTGTTCGTCCCAAATAAGGTCCGTGTCCGTCCTAAATACGGTCTGTGTTCGTCCCAAATACGGTCTGTGTTCGTCCCAAATACGGTAAGTGTTCGTTCCAATTACGTTCCTTGTCCGCCCCAAATATAGTCTGTGTTCGTCCCAAATACGGTCTGTGTACGTGTCGAAACGTTACGAGTGTTCGTCCCAAATACGTTCCTTGTCCGTCCCAAATATAGTCTGTGTTCGTCCCAAATATAGTCTGTGTTCATCCCAAATACGGTCCGTGTTCGTACCAAATATAGTCTGTGTTCGTCCCAAATACGGTAAGTGTTCGTTCCAAATACGTTCCTTGTCCGTCCCAAATATAGTCTGTGTTCGTCCCAAATACGGTCTGTGTACGTGTCGAAACGTTACGAGTGTTCGTCCCAAATACGTTCCTTGTCCGTCCCAAATATAGTCTGTGTTCGTCCCAAATACAATCCGTGTTCGTCCCAAATACGGTTCGTGTCCGTCCCAAATACGGTCTGTGTTCGTCCCAAATACGGTAAGTGTTCGTTCCAAATACGTTCCTTGTCCGTCCCAAATATAGTCTGTGTTCGTCCCAAATACGGTCTGTGTACGTGTCGAAACGTTACGAGTGTTCGTCCCAAATACGTTCCTTGTCCGTCCCAAATATAGTCTGTGTTCGACCCAAATACAATCCGTGTTCGTCCCAAATATGGTTCGTGTCCGTCCCAAATACGGTCTGTGTTCGTCCCAAATGTAGTCTGTGTTCGTCCCAAATACGGTCCGTGTCCGTCCCAAATACGGTCTGTGTTCGTCCCAAATACGGTCCGTGTACGTCCCGAAACGTTACGAGTAGGCTGTTCCATATTTAAGCCTACTTTCGACTCTAATCCGAGACGGAATAGGGTGTCGGCATTCTAATATTAAACTCTATATGTCAGGAATCTCGACTTTACTCTATGTACATGGAATTCTATATGCCAACAACCTAAATAATAGGAAGTAACTCAATGACAAAGTTCTTCCACCCTAAGTTTCATGAACTTGTGGACGCGTTTCGGTCTTATCCTCATCATCAGCTAGACATCAAGTAGGTACCTACAGGAAGACTCTCTCTACTTGTTCTGAATTTCTGATCTCCATGGTATTCAACATAAAGCACGCACGTTTCGTAGACGAGGAATAATTTAAATGTTGCTTTTCAGTGTTGCCATTGCAGAGAAAAATTTAATCCTTTCATTCGAACAGTGTTGCACGAAGTTCATACAAAATAGAGGATTTAATTTTTTTTTGACGTGAAATTGGGAACAAATATTTCACGAAGGAACCTTATTCCGGCCACCGACTATCAGGTAGACCTGTTAGGTACACCTGATTAGGTCCGCCTGTCACTTATAGTGTGTGATGTGCTCATCAGGTATCAGGTAGCAATGACAGGCGGACCTTTTCAGCCTGGTCTTATTTGTTTAGGATTAGGGTAAAGCTTGCCACGGTCAGGAATCGCATTTTAGCGCTTACAAAACAGGCGTTCCATATTTCCAGTAAACACGACCGAATAACAACATTTCAATCGCAAACGGTCAAGCAATAGGAGGAGGAGAAGGAGGAAGAGGAGGAGAAGGAAGAGGAGGAGGAGAAGGAAGAGGAGGAGGAAGAGGAGGAGGAGGAGGAAGAGGAGGAGGAGGAAGAGGAGGAGAAGGAAGAGGAGGAGGATGAGGAGGAGGAGAAGGAGAAGGAGGAGGAGAAGGAGGAGAAGGAAGAGGAGGAGGAGGAGAAGGAAGAGAAGGAGGAGGATGAGGAGAAGGAGGAGGAGGAGGAGAAGGAGGAGGAAGAGGAGAAGGAGGAGGAGGAGGAAGGACACGAAAATAACTTCATAATGTATAAAATTTCCTGACCAGTGGCTGCGACTGATTTGCCGAAAATTAAAAATTATTGGAGCATGAAATGCAGGACATAAGGGAGCATGCCGCGCGCCATCTTTACGGGTTTCTGTCATGAAAAGGCCCGATCAAAATTGTCGGGAGTCTCATCCGATTTTTATTACTTTTTTTTCGAATGTTCTTGTAGGGTATGTAATATAATAGTGTTTCCACTACACACGACACGATTTTTTTTTTTTTTTTCGAACGACACAATATGCCCTTGTAGGTAACATAATTTAAATGAGTGTGATGATCCCACTACACACGACACGATTTTTTTTCGGAACGATAAGTGAGAACGGGCCTAAACTCATCGCCATCCGTCGGCGTCGCGCCTCGGTCGCACACGGGCCGTCACCGAAAGTGAATTCCAAGGTAGCGGGTTCGATTCCTCTCCCGGGTGAACTTTATTCTAAACCTCGGAATGGCTGCCTTTTTCCTATCCTTCCTTTCTTTTCTATCCGATTTCGGGATGAATACCGGGGCGGGGCACGGGCGGAGGAGGGGAAGTTAATGCACATTAACATTTGAGAAAGAAAAATTCGAATTAAGCTAATGCACATTAACATTAAGAAAGGAAAATACGCTAAATGTATGCCTTATTTTTCCCTCCCTCTTACTCTTCCTCTCTTCTCTCTCTTTCCCCTGTCTCTCCCTTTCTCTCTATCCCTCTCATTCTCTAACAAAAAAAAAGGGATAAAAAACGAGGGTTAATTTAAAGGTTTCGGGTTCAAATGAAAATAAATCCGAGACCTTACCATCTCGAGGTGTAAATCAAAAGGAAATAGAGCCCGGCCCGGATGAGGGAAGAAAAATGGGGGAAAAAGAATAGAGTGAGGGAAGAATGAGGGAGAAGACGTGGAAGGAGAGGGGAACTTATGGAATGAGGGAGGAAAAGGGAGACAAAAAACTCGGGACAAAATGCGGGACAGACCGGAGAATGAGAGATAAAAAAAAGTACGGGGTGGGAACATCACACGACTTTCTATTACACTGCATTATACCCTGATACATGGGGGGGGGGGAATTCGAATCAAGGCTAAAAACAGAGTGGATAGGAGGGGGTTTTGAATTCGATTTGACCGCTTTTTGGCGGTTTTTGACCGTTTTCTGGCGGTTTTTGACCGACTTTCCTTATCCTATTGAATGATACTTATTTGAGTGTTCTTTTACCCAAACTTTTACAATATCTCTTACAGTTTTGTCGCTATAGCTGAAAACCGCCAAAAAACGGTCGAAATCTGTCCAAAAGCGGTCAAAATACCGCCAAGCGCAGCAACCATTCGGTACATCACTGTTTGGACTCTCGCCCCCTCCCCTCCCCTCGACGAAATCCTGGATACGATCCTGATGGAAGAGGGGGGGGATAAGGTGGAGGAGGGAAATGATAGATTGAAGAGGGAGGATATGATAAGGAGAGGGGGGAAAGGGAGAGGAAATAAACGGGGGAAAGAGGGGAAATGAATAAGGGAAAAGAGGGGAAGTTACAGGGTGGAAGAGAGGGGGGGGGGCGAATTTAATTTGATACAAAACATATCATAAAAAGTTTTATGAAGATATAAAAACCAAGAGAAGGAATTGGCCTACTCACCTTAGCAGTTATAATTTTAATAAACTTACAATATTAATTAATAAAGACAATTTATTTATAAACTTCAATTACATGATTTATTCACTCTTTCTCTCTCTCTCCTGGAAATCTGAATCTTCTTCCGCCACACACGTAGGCCCTTAGATTTCTAGTGACGGGAATGTTACCCTCCATTCGACAACAATCTAACCGCCGCGCCGCCTCGCTGTCTGACTTTTGCGGATATTTTTAGCGTTGCTGATGAATAAACGGGGGAAAGAGGGGAAATGAATAAAGGAAAAGAGGGGAAGTTACAGGGTGGAAGAGAGGGGGGGGCGAATTTAATTTGATACAAAACATATCATAAAAAGTTTTATGAAGATATAAAAACCAAGGGAAGAAATTGGAAGAAGGAGAGATGTGTATAAAAATGCAAGATTATGACAAACGAGGGAGCAAGGGGGGAGAGAAAAGAAATGAAAGAACAATGAAAATAAAAACAGAAAGAAAGTACCAATATGAAGAAAAATGCGAAGAAGGAGGAGGAGGAGAAGATGAAGAAGGAGAAGAAGAAGAAGAAGAAGAAGAAGAAGAAGAAGAAGAAGAAGAAGAAGAAGAAGAAGAAGAAGAAGAAGAAAAATGCGGAGAAGGAGAAGAATAAGAAGGAGGAGGAGAAGCAGAGACGATGAAAAATAAAGAAGAAGAACGAGAAGGAAGAGGGGAGGAGGAGTAGGAGAAAGAGAAGGAGGAGAAAATCATATAACCCTTGTCAGTACAAAAAGTTGTGATAAAAATGATAAAATACTGATATAAAAACATTCAATCAACAATGCGACATTTATTATATTACCTAGGTATTAATAAATTATTAAAGAATAAATCAATGTTAATATAATACCTATCTAAAGAAACAATAATAATATTAATGGAACATTTCAGTTTCATCCATTTGGAAATGTGAGACATAAAGAATTTGATGTTTTGAAATGCCTCCAGAATCTGGCTTACATGGATGTCTTCTTCTGAAACTGGGTTTGGAGGGAACAAACTGTAAATGTTCATTTCATTTTTATGATAAATTTAATATAAATTCGTATAAAATTCTTATAAAAAAACTTTCCTAATGTCACTACCCTTTTTTCCGATTTGGAAAAGTAGAAACTTTGGTAGTTTAAAAACTGGAGCAGTATTCAATCCCTCCGATTTTCCTTTTTTTTTTTTCAATTGCATGGATCAAAAACAGTTAGAAATTAAATACCTACATACGTAGGTATACAAAATTATAAATTCCACCGATTGTGAAATCAAATAGGTAATATGATTTAATATGATTAAAAAAAAAAAAAAAAAATAAAGGGGGACAGAAACCTCTATTTATAAATAAAGATACATACACAGAAACCTCTATTTATAAATAAAGATACATACACAGAAACCTCTATTTATAAATAAAGATACATACACAGAAACCTCTATTTATAAATAAAGATACATACACAGAAACCTCTATTTATAAAAGAAAGTAGAATCTTATGTAGTTATTGTGCGACATTAAATATTCTACGTTGGAATTTAAATAAGCTGTTCTCAAACTGAGGTTCAAATAGCGGCCCCTTATAATAGCACCCTACATCAGTTCCGAATGGATCATTGATTTTAAGCAACTTTGCGTGAGATTAGTATTCGGACCGGAGTTTGCAATATTTATGCCATCTGAACAATCGCGTGCTTCTGTCTTTCCCCGTCACCACTCAGGCTGGGTGAGGTTAAACCCATGAGAGTCGAAGCCTACATTAAAGTCACACCGAACTTGACAAAACTCTTCCCTCTTTTTCGCTAATATCTCAGTCGCTCCACATCAGATTGCATCGGGGATCCGTCTATCAGTTAGAAAACAAAATTTCCTACCATTTTCAATATTATTTGACATATGTATTTAGTCAGTACCGGTCCGGAGTTAGAAGCGGTTCAATTTTAGCAATATCCAATGGAGAGAAAAAAGTTCGGCCCTTATGGGTTAATGTGAGGCGGGTAGCTTGTTGCCGAATGGTGGGTAAACCCCCCGTGGCCCTGTGGCACGGATATTTTGGGAGCCTCCCTGTCACTAAATGATACCCTGATACCATAATATTCTGTCGTATCCCGAAGCTGTATTCTAAGATACTGTAAAAATACAGGGTGCTCAAAAGGTAAGTGATTCGTGGGGTGTTGAAATAAGACGTGTTTTTTCTATGAACAAAGATTAGAAATCTTATTAATAAGAGGGATATCGTATTCTCTCAAAGTGAGAAGCCAATGAGAAGTGCGTAGCGCGACCGTATTCTGTCAAAGTGAGAAGCCAATAGGGAGCGCGACCTTATTCTCTCGAAGTGCGAAGCAAACAGGGAGCGCGCAGCGCGACCATATTCTATTAAAGTGTGAAGCTAATGGGGAGCGCGTAGCGCTACCGTATTCTCTCAAAGTGAGAAGCCAATAGGGAGCGCGTAGTGCGACCGTATTGTTTCAAAGTGTGAAGCTAATGAGGAGCGCGTAGAAGATTTAGAACCGAGAGAGAGAGAGAGAGAGAGAGAGAGAGAGAGAGAGAGAGAGAGAGAGAGAGAGAGAGAGAGAGAGAGAGAGAGATGGAAATTTTTTTTTTTTCAAAATAAAGGTCTTTTTACCAGGATCACGAAAATGGTGGTGCAAATTTTGTCCAGAGAACCATAAAAAAAACTGGTTTTTGAGGGATTTTTTTCACAGTTTCTCACACAAATGAGCTCTGATCTCGAAATTTGTCGCGACGACCTATGAACTCAAAGCGAGAAAGTTTTAGATAACACATAACACTTCAGTAGTTAATTTAAGACAACAATCTAACCGCCGCGCCTCGCTGTCTGACTTTTGCGGTTATTTTTAGCGTTGCTGATGTTCATAAATGGGCCCAAGACGTGTTATTGTTTCATAAAAAGGCCCGTAATACCCCACATGTTTCATAAATGTGCTCCATAAAGCCCATTTTGTTCCCATATTCCGAAGCTGCTAACGAATTCAACAACCGAGGCCTCAAGACTCTGTGAAGGCGAAACCATTAAGAAATCTGCCTAGCATGTTAGCGCGCTCCGTTTCTTCGCTATTACAAAAAAGTAAAAAAACAATAATAAATTTAATAATATTCAAATTCGGTTCCTTCCCCGTCTCCTCTTGTCTTATCTGTAATGGGACTTTATGAAAAAGAAGGAGGAAGCTCCCTCCCAGCTCCCAGCCCTATATATTCCTGCCCTGTATTCCTTCCCTAGATTCTTCCGACCCTAGATACCATCCCTGTGCAATGGGTATAATCCATGTGTGTACTACCGGTATGTCAGAACATTAAATGAGAAATCATACAGGGTGTACAAAAGTTTCAAAGACGTAACATAATGGGGTTTACCTCCATACACAAAAAAAGCCTACGAATCTAATGGGGTTATTAGGTTAAAGTCGAGGAACGTTGAAAAATGACAGGAATAGTTAAGATTTTTTTTTTTTTTTAACTTCAACTTTACCTTACCTGAAACCTCTTTTGCTAAAATTGAGATAGGTAGGTACATAGGCATATGTAATTGAGGATTCTCATGTAAAAAATAATTCAACCTAACATAAATAAAACGAAGCGGTCAAAAATCACATTCACAAATCTGTTTTCGACCCATCATCCTTCTTTACAAATTCATGAATATCGGATACTCTAATGCAGTGGTTCTTAACATTTTCTTTTCACTCATGGCCCCCTTTTGCAATTTTTACGGTAGCTTGTAAGCGCTGAGCCGCGGGTTCGATTCCCGCCTGGGCGTATTTTATCCTATACGGATAATATTCGTTCTCGGAACGGCTGGCTTTCTCCTATCCTCTCTTCAATTTCGGGACGATAAGATAACTGATATCTTAAAAAAAAAAAAAAATGCTCGCAATCCCTTGTCGTTCTATTGCCCCCTTTGAAATCCGATGTCACCCCAAAAGAGGGGGGCGAAAACGTTCGGATTGGGAACCGCTGTTCTGTACATAGCTTAACATCTAAAGATACCTAACACAGAATAGCAACAGAGATGCACAATTTTGCAAAAGAGAGAGAGAGAGAGAAAAAAAAAAAAAGGAAAATAGATTGATGAAAAATAGAAAGTAAAAACCTGACTAAACCTTTTACAGGATTACAACTAATGAATCTAATAAAAAGAGAGAGAGATAAAGAGAGAGCGAGATAGAGAGAGAAACAGTAGAGATAGAAAAGAGACAGACAGAGAGATAGAAAGAGAGTGTGTGTGAGAGAGAGAAAAGAGAAACAGAGATAGAGAGAAGAGAAGAGAAATGGACAGACAAAGGGAAAAGAGAGAGAGAGAGAGAGCAAGGGAGAGAGATAGATCAATAGGTAGCTAGGTATAGAGCGAAAAAGAGACAGATTAATAGATATAGTTAATGAATCTAATAAAAAGAGAGAGAGATAAAGAGAGAGAGAGATAGAGAGAGAAACAGTAGAGATAGAAAAGAGAAACAGAGATAGAGAGAAGAGAAGAGAAATGGACAGACAAAGGGAAGAGAGAGAGAGAGAGAGCAAGGGAGAGAGATAGATCAATAGGTAGCTAGGTATAGAGCGAAAAAGAGACAGATTAATAGATAGTCAGACAGATAGAAAAAGAAAAAAAAGGAAAGTAATAAGGAGAGAAAGATAATTATGTTGTCCCGATCATTAAATGATAGGGACAACATAATTATCTGTATAAACACCCTGTATAAATTTTATACAGGGTGTTCAAACGTTCCGTATCTAGCCCCCCCCCCCCCCGAGTTATTCCAATGCGATTTTTTTCTCTTAATTCGTCTTTTGAAAGAGTGTTAAAAATATTGGCAGACTTCAAACCATTTCTTTCCATCCCGTTTTCAATTCATTAATTAATTCGTGCTCGATTGTACCTATTGACCTGACTTGGTACCTTGTATGCGCTACGTCGCTGGTTTGAATACCGCCCTATGCGAACTTAATTATAAACAAATAAGGTTCTTTCTCGGAAAGGCTTTCTTTCTTCTCAGTTCCATTTCAGAACTTTCTTGTCCCCCATATCTCTTCGATTTCGGGACGATAAGACCTCCGTTGTACAATCCCCCCTATTCTTTATCAAACCTCTTTCCACTCTCAACTCCCAACACGATCTGGCTGTTTCGACCTGGCTGTCTATTCCGGCTATGGCATCATTTATCTCCTGTGTTTTTTCACCCTCTTCTCCTCTTTAAACAACTCCTATAATTTGATCCTCCGAAAGTTTGCAACACAATAGGAAAACTTAGATAACTTTTATCACGACAAAAGGCCTTTGCAACAAATTCGACGAACTGCCGGAACAATGGAACAAAGTCTGTTTAAACAATACACGCTAAAGTATGTCAATATGACAATATTGGATGTCAATGTCAATAAACATGAAGTCGATATTAAAGTTCATGTTAACAGGCCTTTCATCTGTTTGGTTAGTTCAAACACTCAACTTTCTTGTCAAAACTATAGAGCCTTATCTTCAAATTAAAGTCTGGTACACAAAAGCTACAATAATTGTATCCAAATCAGATCCAACTAGGTACCTACATACACCTAAATGGTAGTTTTATCTAGGTACCTACTTGATAAACCAGTGCTTCTCAAAGTTGTTGCAACCGCGGCACACACTTTTCAAGACTCCAATCTTTCCTGGGCAAAATGAGGACCCAAGATATATAAAAAAAACCTACACGGTTTTGCTCAAGGATCCGTCGGAAACTAGTGTATTCAACAACATCTGGACCTAGACCATCTCCCTGTATGACGCCCACCAAAACTTTTCCGTTTCGTTTGCGATTTCCCCCCTTTTTGTCAACTGAAAATTTGGCTCCCCCCGCATGATTGAAATGCCCTGCCCAATATAAACAACAGACAATGGAGACAGCAGACTTGGCAGGGGCAACTTTTGTTCCTTTTGTGTCAAAAGCTTTCGGCAGATCAAACAATGGGCGAATATCCTCATTATTAATGATGAGAAAATTCCGGGTATTCTCTTCTCTCTTTCTCCTTTTTCTCTCTCTTTATCTATTCTTCTCTGTCTATTTGTGTAAATCTCTCTCTTCCTTTCTTCCTCTCTATCATCTATCACTCCTCCTATTCCTATGATTATCGCTCTTTTTCGCTTCCTATTTCTCTCATTTTCTCTCCTTCCATCTATCCTTTTCTCTCTCTCTCTCTCTCTCTCTCTCTCTCTCTCTCTCTCTCTCTAGATCGGAATTCTTCTCTGTCTATTTGTGTAAATCTCCCTCTTCCTTTCTTCCTCTCTATCATCTATCTTCTATCACTCCTCCTATTTCTATGATTATCGCTCTTTTTCGCTTCCTATTTCTGTCATTTTCTCTCCTTCCATCTATCCTTTTCTCTCTCTCTCTCTCTCTCTCTCTCTCTCTCTCTTTCTCGACCTCTTTTTTCTTTGGTTCCCTCTTTATCTCCACTTTTTAGTCCGTCCTTCCTTTATTATTACTAATAATAAAAGGTATAGTGGACGGACTATTGTATTCGCTTCGGTGTCGTCTGTCGACCTCTTTTTTTCTTTGGTTTCCTCTTTATCTCCACTTTTTCTCTCTCATTTTGCTTTTTTTCTCTCTCTTTCTTTTCCTATAATTATCCTCATTTACCTCTCTCTTTCTCTCTTTACCTCTCCTTTTTTCCTCCCTCCTCTTTTTCTATTCGTCTCTTTCGTTTTATCCCTTTTTCATCTCTCTCTCTCTTCCATGTCTTTTTTTTTTCAATCAATGATTTATTTCCCACATCACCCTATTATTTTAGTTATGTTCTAATGCATGAGAGAGATTTACAGATAGGGAGAGAGAGAGAGAGAGAGAGAGAGAGAGAGAGAGAGAGAGAGAGAGAGAGAGAGCTAGAGCGTAGAGTCATTAAAAGTTTTTCAACAGTGCAATCATAATAATGGTCGAGAGAGTTACATAAAGCTGGGTACACACGATTTATGTAACGATCTTTCAATCTGATGATATGAAGATTGTATGAAAAAAATTCGTAGCGTGTGTGCGCGGCCTAAAAGTGTGGACAGCCCTCATCACTCACTAAATGTATTTCAGTGTATTTATATTTTATACGTATGTATATTTCCGTATAACATACGTAAATAAAGGTATGTAATGTACAAAAATAAGTATATTATTTTTTCCTCTCCACCCTCTCCCCCAATCTTCTTCTCTCCTTCTTTACCTCTCTCTCTCTCTCTCTCTCTCTCTCTCTCTCTCTCTCTCTCTCTCTCTCTCTCTCTCTCTCCCTCTTTCTTTCGTTAGCTGTCCGAAAAATTAAATGTCTGATGGGGACTCACTTCGTGCCCATCCATTCAGGGCCAGATCCAAGATTTTGTCTAGCCAGCCTAGTTAGCTTAGTTGGTAGTGCGTCTGCCTTGTAAGCGCTAGGCCGCGGGTTCGATTCCCGCCCGGGGCGGATTTTATCCTGATGGGATGATGTTCGTTCTCGGAACGGCTGGCTTTCTCCTATCCTGTCTTCCTTCTCTCTTCGATTTAGGGACGATAAGACCATAGCAGTTACAGTTCCCTCTGTCAAACCTCTTAAAAAAAAATCTTTCTGAAGAATTTTGATAGAAGGATCTGTAACAACGAAAGTCTCATCGTTCCGCTATCGAAGAATCAAAAACAGGAAACAGGACTGGAGAAAGCCAGCCATTCTGGAAACACCATGATTATCAATGTCGTATAAAGTTCGCCCCGGGGCAGAAAACAAACCCACGACAGAGCCCTCAAGACAGACGTCCTACCCACGAACTAACGGAGGTCTTATCGTCCCGAAATCCAAGGACAGGACTGGAGAAAGCCCAGCCGTTCCGAGAACGAAAATTATCGGTTTGGGATAAAGTTCGCCCCGTTACTAGCAACTTGTCTTTTCTGACTCACATATTATGCCAGGCACTCACGCCTCTCAGATCGTCTGACAGACTTAAGTCGGAGTGGCCTAGTTTGTCAGACCGTGTGAACGTGAGGGGGCGGCATTAGTCTCGGAAAAAGTATTCAACCATTTGATGCCTAATGCATGCCTTTGCTTCTGTAGAACAGGAAGATGAATCTCTGCCATTAATAACACCGCCTCTGTTGGCTCTACCCCTGCTGAAATATTCAAAGATAAAATACCTAGCTACTAGCTAGTACCTACACATAATTATGTAGGTACCTACCTGAATAAAATACAAGGATATACTTTGTAGGAGCGTTCCCAAATTTCAACATTAGTACAAGCTACAAGGAAGAAGGATGTTTAGGAGGTATAATGTCGGTACAGAAGGGAGAAGAGGAAAGAAGTTAGAGATACCTGGTTGGGAGAGGGGGGAATTTCAGGAGCAAAGGAGGAGAAAGGGGAGGGGAAAAAGAGATTAATAAAGTTTAAGCTCAGGAGATAAGCCTGTAATATAAGCAGAGATACATTAAGCAATAAGCATAGATTAAGCCTACGTAAGAAGAGATTAAGCAGACAGGGTACTAAAAGATAATCTACGAATTCTGAAGGCTTGTTAGGGATATGAGAAAGAGAGAGAGAGGGGGAGAGAGAGAGAGAGGGAGAGAGAGAGAGAGAGAGAGGTAGGAAGAGAAAAAGAAAGGAGAGAGATAAAGAAAGAGGAAAAGAGAGAGAGAAAGAAGGAGATTTAGAGAGAGAGAGAGAGGAAGAAGGAAAGAAGCATATGAGGTAAGACTGAGAGAAAAAAAGAGACCAAAAGAAGAGAGAGAGAGGGGGAGAGGAAAAAAGTGAGAAATGTATTTATATGGGAAAATTCATGCATACTCGTAAATCCACACTGCGAAAGAGAGACAAAGAAGGAAGAGAGAGAGAGAGAGAGAGAGAGAGAAGCAGAGCTCAGGAAAGAGAGAAAGAGAAACAAAGGAGGGAGAGAGAGAGAGAGTCTAGAGAGAGATAAATTCTAACCAAGTATCATAATGTCCCAGGGTACAAAGTTACCAAAAAGAGGAGGAGGGGAGGGAGAAAGGGAAGAGAAAAAGGAAGGAGAGAGTAGGAAAAGGAAGGAGAGATGGGGTAGAAAGAAGTCCCCCAGATTTAGAAGGGGAGGAAAGAGAGAGAGATAGGGATGGAGGGGGAGAGTGGGATAGGTACCAGGAGAAGGGGGAGGAGAGAAGAGGGAGAGGAGGTAGGAAGAGTGGAAAAGGGAGTTATTATTATTATTATTATTATTATTAGTATTATTATTATTATTATTATTATTATTATTATTATTCAAAGAACGAACCTTATCTGTTTACGGATTAAGTTCACCTTGGACGGGAATTGAACCAGCGACCCAATATTTACAAGGCCGACTCTCATGCTTCAAAGATAACTACATACATAGGTATTTTGCCATTTGCATTAAACCGTCATAATCTTATTCAGATTTTGTAGTGTAAAGAGAAATGAACAGAGGCCGTCTCATGAAATCTGTCGAGTGATAAAGTGAGAAAAAGACGCTTCTTCTTTTTCTTCCTCTTCTTCTCCTTCTTCTTTTTCTTCCTCTTCTTCTCATTCTTCCTGTTCTTCTCCTTCTTATTCTTCTTCTTTTTCTTCTTCCTGTTCTTCTCCTTCTCCTTCTTCTTCTCCTTCCTCTCCCTCTTCTTCTTCTTCCTCTCCCTCTTCTTCGTCCTCTCCTTCTTTTTCTTCTTCCTCTTCTTCTTCTTCTTCCTCTCCCTCTTCTTCTTCCTCTCCCTCTTCTTCTACTTATTCTTCTTCCTCCTCTCCTTTTTCTCCTTCTTCTTTATTATTATTATTATCATCATCATCAATACTATTAATAGGCAAAGGGAAAAGGGAGAGAGAGAGAGTGAGAGAGAAAGAGAGAGAGAGGAGAGAGAGAGAGAGAGAGGAGAGAGAGAGAGAGAGAGGGAGAGAGGAGAGAGAGGCAGATAGGAATAGAGAACTTTGCACTCAAAAAATATTCTGAACATCATGTAGGTATAATAATAGGAGAGGGAGAGAAAATACCATATACAAACTACCTACATAATACATCAATGTACCTATATTATACACAGACGTAATATTTCCTTCGAGTAAGACGATTAGAAACATACAGGGTGCCCAAATGTTAACGTACCAATTACCAAACAGCTTCCAACAACACTCCAAGGTTTTATAGCAAAAAGAGGAAGACATCCTGGACTTGGAACTGTTTTGGGTTTCCATAGCGAAGAGTTTCCTAGTGACCCAAAAGATCCAAAAAACACAACCCTGACCCAAAATTGTGACTTTCGTTAGAAATGAATAGCTCACCTCTAAAGGGCCGCTATAGCGAGTTTTTAGTTTCAGAATTCTGACTCCCTGACTGACTAGTTAGTTCACTGAAAAGACTCGGTTTTTTTTTTCTTCTTTTTCAATGGATTTCATCATTCTCTCTCTCTCTTGTTTTCTCTCTTCCTCTCCCTCTTCTCTCTCTTTCTCTTTCTCTCTCTCTCTCTTCTCTCTCTCTCTCACTCCCTAGTTCATGTCATCCGTTCTGTATATTATTAAGTATTTTCTCAACTTCTGCAGTCGCTTTCAGACATTTCGCAAAGTTGTGTTCAAGAAGTTTTTTTTTTTTTTTTTTTTTTTTTTTTTTTTTCCATGTTCT
>NW_007378111.1:26638-113164 GCF_000475195.1 Diaphorina citri
TATTATTCCCTACTTAAAATTTTCTCCTCCCTCTATTCTTTCTCCTTCTTCTCTTCCTCCTTGTTCTCTATAATGTCTTCTACTTCTTCCCATCTTTTTTCAGTTCTTATTCCTCCTGATTCTTCTTATTTTAATTTTTCTCCTCCTCCTCCTCCTCCTAGATTATTATCCTTCTTCCTCTTTCGGTTCTTCTTCTTCTCCTCCTCCTCCTTCTCCTTAGAATTTATCATACCCTCTTCCACAGCCCTATTCATTTATTTTTTCCTTACCCTCTCCCTTCCTTCCTCTCTCTCCCTCCCCCTCTCTCTCCCTCTCCCAGTTAAAGTTCTTATTATCCTCATTTTCTGTCCTTGTCTCTCCTCCTTTACCTCCATTTTCTGTCCTTTTCTCTCTTGTTTTATCCTCATTTTCTGTCCTTGTCTCTCCTCCTTTACCTCCATTTTCTGTCCTTTTCTCTCTTGTTTTATCCTCATTTTCTGTCCTTGTCTCTCCTCCTTTACCTCCATTTTCTGTCCTTTTCTCTCTTGTTTTATCCTCATTTTCTGTCCTTGTCTCTCCTCCTTTACCTCCATTTTCTGTCCTTTTCTCTCTTGTTTTATCCTCATTTTCTGTCCTTGTCTCTCCTCCTTTACCTCCATTTTCTGTCCTTTTCTCTCTTGTTTTATCCTCATTTTCTGTCCTTGTCTCTCCTCCTTTACCTCCATTTTCTGTCCTTTTCTCTCTTGTTTTATCCTCATTTTCTGTCCTTGTCTCTCCTCCTTTACCTCCATTTTCTGTCCTTTTCTCTCTTGTTTTATCCTCATTTTCTGTCCTTGTCTCTCCTCCTTTACCTCCATTTTCTGTCCTTTTCTCTCTTGTTTTATCCTCATTTTCTGTCCTTTTCTCTCCTCCGTTACCTTCACGGCTTTATTTTTTGCTCTCTCTCTGTCTCTCTCTCTCTCTCTTTCTCAATTCCGAATCCCAATCTCCTCTCTTTCACCCACCTCCTCTTTTTCTCTTTTCCCCTGAAAATATCGCCTGCGGCGCGGTGGGACCTTTTTTCTTATCCAGAAAAGCTTCACCTTTCCTCGCACAGACTGTTCAACTTGGGGACTAAAACAAGCGTAAGAAGTAGGTAAAGAGGAATAGAAAATCTGGAATACGCTTGAATGGAAATTGAGATGAAGAAAAAAACAAATGGAGAAAAAAACAAATGCAGGAAAGAAGAGAGAAAATACTGTCCCCATGATGATGATGGAAAGTTGAAATGGAAAAGACAACGAGGAAGAAGAAGAAGAAGGAGGAGAAGAAGGGGGAGAAGAAGAAGGAGGAGAAGAAGGAGGAGAAAAAGGAGGAGAAGAAGAAGGAGGAGGAGAAGAAGAAGAAGAAGAAGAAGAAGAAGAAGAAGAAGAAGAAGAAGAAGAAGAAGAAGAAGAAGAACAGAAAGGTATTATCCAAGAGAAGAAGGGAGAGGAGAAGGAACCGAAAGACTTTTGCTGAAGAAAAAGGAGAAGGGAGGAGGAGGAAGAGGAGTAGAAGAAGAATAGGAAGAGGACGACGAAGGAAGTATAGAAAAAACCAAGATACTTTCCATTCTATTTATCCAAATAGTGTTGGATCTATGGGGAAAAAATGGGGATGTCAGCCTAGTTAGCTTGGTTGGTAGGTCGTCTGCCTTGTAAGCGCTAGGCCGCGGGTTCGATTCCCGCCCGGGGCGGATTTTATCCTGATGGGATAATGTTCGTTCTCGGAACGGAGGGAGGAGAAGAAGAAGGAGGAGGAGGAGAAGAAGGGGGAGAAGAAGAAGGAGGAGAAGAAGAGGGAGAAGAAGAAGGAGGAGGAGGAGAAGAAGGGGGAGAAGAAGGAGGAGAAGAAGAGGGAGAAGAAGAAGAAGGAGGAGAAGAAGAGGGAGAAGAAGAAGAAGGAGGAGAAGAAGAACAGAAAGGTATAATCCAAGAGAAGAAGGAAGAGGAGAAGGAACCGAAAGACTTTTGCTGAAGAAAGAGGAGAAGGGGGAGGAGGAAAAGGAGTAGAAGAAGAATAGGAGGAGGACGACGAAGGAAGTAAAGAAAAAACCAAGATACTTTCCATTCTATTTATCCAAATAGTGTTGGATCTGTGGGAAAAAAATCGGGATGTCAGCCTAGTTGGCCTGGTTGGTAGGTCGTCTGCCTTGTAAGATTTTATCCTGAACGGATGTTTGATCTCGAAAAGGCTGACCTTCCCAGCCTAGTTAGCTTAGTTGGTAGTGCGTCTGCCTTGTAAGCGCTAGGCCGCGGGTTCGATTCCCGCCCGGGGCGGATTTTATCTAAAAAAAAGGCTGACCTTCTCCTATCCTGTCTTCCTTCTCTCTTAGATTTCGGGACGATAAGACCTTAGCAGTTACAGTTCCCTCTATCAGACCTCTTAAAAAAAAAAAAGTTTGTGCGGAATCGTTCTTCAAAAACAGGGGGCCAGATTCCCCTGTCTACTTCACTGGTTGGGGCAGTCACCCCTGGTGAACCTCACCGTCCGTCACTGATTGTAATATTATACCGAACTACTCCCGTCTGATTAAAATACTCCGATTGTGTCTTCAAACTTTCCAACATGCTAACAGACATGCTATAAGACAACAGACATGCTAACAGACATGCTATACGGCAGTGATGGATAGAACAAAGGGAGCTTTCCAGAGAGGTGTTTCCTCTAGACATGCTCCAGGGCCGAAGCTAGGGACGTTGACTTTGGCCGAGAATTCTGAATGAGTCGTTTTCTTCTTCCTTTTCTTTTTTCTTCTTCTCCTCCTCCATCTTCTTGTTCTTTATTCCAACCTCTCGCCACGGGAAAAAAAACCCGTGACAGTAAGCCCCTCCCTCCTAGGTAAGCCCCTCCCTCCTAGGTAAGCCCCTCCCCCTAGGTAAGCTTCTCCCTCCTAGGTAAGCCCCTCCCTCCTAGGTAAGCCCCTCCCTCTTAGGTAAGCCCCTCCCTCTTAGGTAGGCCCTCCTCCCTAGGTAAGCCCCTCCCCCCTAAGTCCGCCCCTCCCTCTTAGGTAAGCCTCTCCCTCCTAGGTAGGCCCTCCTCCCTAGGTAAGCTCCTCCCCCTAAGTCCGCCCCTCCCTCTTAGGTAAACCTCTCCCTCCTAGCTCCTCCCTCCTAGGTAAGCCTCTCCCTCCTAGGTAAGCCCTCCTCCTAGGTAAGCCCCTCCCTCCTAGGTAAGCCCTCCTCCTAGGTAAGCCCCTCCCTTCCTAGGTAAAGAGCGTATGCGGTGACGTCAAAGTTTACGATTTACCGGTATTTTTTAAATCGATTTATCTCGGGATCTAGATGTCGTAGAAGAAAAATTAAAATTCCGTTGGTCCTCATTTTTCCTGCTCTATGACTTTGAAACATCACCCAAGTAAGCGCAACTGATCTATTGTAGCTTTTATGTACCTATTTCAAGGCAAGACTTACACGAGGCAAGAGTGCCTTTAATTAAACTAATGATGGTGGGGAGGGAAATTTATTTTCATTTCGTTAAACTCTCTATGTTGTATACGGCCTTGTTAACATAACAAGGTGTGTTTCAACAAGGTCTACAAAATGAAAAAGTTTAAACTAACAGTTTCGCCGAATCAAATACGAAAAGTCAAGGGTGTTCTCTGCTTCCTCGACCCGTTCCTACTTGTGAGTTTCATCCAATTTTTTCCCAAAATGTTCTCTAGGCAATGTACATTAAATGAGAGTATTCCCACTACACACGACACGAATTTTTTCCGAAGGACAAGTGGGAACGGGGCTTCATTCTCTCTGTTAAAACATATATGTCTTTAGGAACGTCGTTTTCCTTTTATAACATAGCATTCCTTTTCTATCTGTTATATCATGGCCCCATGTCCTTCTGGCTCTCTTCTCTCTGTTATGACATTTTTTAGGAACCTCCTTTTCCTCATAGCAGAGGATCTCCTTTCTCTCTGTTATTATGTTTTGAGTGCACTCCCCAAGGGACCTCCGGCGTGTGAGCCAGTAAAGATAGTGTGACTCACTCGGCCATGGAGGTTTGCTATCTAAACCTAATAAACCAAACACTGTAACCAGAAGTAGGTACAACTTTTTTCTGATATTTTTGCTAGATTTTCAAGCTTTCGGGGGCTCTTAGAGGCCCCTTTTTGGCGAGATTTTCGGGCTTTCAGGGGCATTTTCTTAGAGGCCTTTTTTCCTCAGATTTTTGCTGGATTTCTTTTGAGATTTTTGCTGGAATTTTTCTCTGAGATTTCTGGACTTACCTATAGATATGCACATCCCGGGTCTGCCCAATCCTGTGGCACCTGTCCTGCGCCTGCGCATCCATGGTGGGATTCCAATCGCTATCGTAGAACACGACGGTGTCTGCGCCGGTCAAGTTGATGCCCACGCCACCAGAGCGCGTGCTCAGAATGAAACAGAAGATGCGGGCGTCCATGTTGAACCTCTCCATGAGCACCTGAATGAAACAGAGAGAAAGGATATGTCAAGTCCGATGTTTCATTGCTAAGAAATAAAGAAAGGTGGTGAAACACCTAATTTTTAAACCTGTTATCTTTCTGACAGCCTAGTTAGCTTTGTTGGTAGCGCGTATGCCTTGTAAGCGCTAGATTTAGATTAAAAACTTAGGTATTAATATTGTTTAGATTTAGGTACACTTTTTTTAAGTTAAGGCTTAGGTTTAGGTACAATTAAACAGGAAGTAAAGCAGAATGCACTCCCTTTGCTAAGAAATAGCAAAGATTGAGTGCAAAGCACATCCACTCGTAAAATTTGTAGCCAAAACCAAATCAGCCCAAAGCAATCACCCTAGTTAGGGCTGATAGAGAGGCTGACGAAAAACACTCAAACTCAAGTATTTTTTTTTTTTTTAATCGAGAACCAAATGTAGGACCCTTCCGACCCACACTCACCTGTCGCTGATCCACCTTGGTCGTACCGTCCAGACGCAGGTAGATGTGGCCGTGAAAGTTGAGGAACGCTTCTAGCACGTCCAACATTCGGGTCATCTGCGTGAATATCAGCACCCGATGTCCGCCCGCCTTCAGCTTGCGAAGTATCACATCCAAAGATTGTAGCTTACCTAAAGGATAAAGACCAGAAAGGGTTAACACAATAGAAAACAATATACAGTCGAACCTGGATTTAAGAGAATCCAGGGGACCACCTTTTTTTCTCTTATATCCAGGTTTCCAATATATCCAGTTTCTTTAATATCGGGGTCCAGCATGAAGGGCCCAGAAAATTTTCTCTCATATCCAGGTTCGACAGTAATAAGTTAAAAAAAAAGAATAGTAACTAATTATTTAATCTTTTTTTTCTCAAAATTATAACCTCTTTTTTATAAATTTTAGCTTTCGCCAAATGGTGATGACCTAATAAAGAAAAGATTTGTTTTGTATATCTTTAGAACCTACTTTAGATAATTCAATAGACGTTTCCCAGGTTGATATTATTTCCTACCGTTATATTTTTTGAACACATAGGATGTCTAATGTAAAACACACCAATAATCGCCAATTTGCTCAGGGTTGTACAAAGATGGAAAGTACACCTAAGGCCAGGCACTCACTATCAGGTATCATGTACACCTGATAGGCGGACCTGGTCAAGTGTACATGTCAGGTCTACCTGACAGTAAGTGGCTGACCTAACCAGTTATACACATATACAGGGAATAAAAAAAAGCACTCACCACAATCGTACTGTATAAGCCGCGGGTCGGGGAACTGCGTGCACATGGCCGAGGTGACGGGATGCAAGAGCCGCAGTTTGGGCCGCAGCTCGGCGGTCATGGCCGCCTCCATGCGGCGCAGTCGGTGCAGGGAGGAGGGGTGAGGGTGACAGATGCGCAGCTCGGGGGTTGGGGCCGTCACCGCAGGAACGTAGACGAGGAAACTGTAAATAGGGTGGGGGGGAAGTAAATTGTAATTGTAATTGTAATTTATTTATTCAGACTGACAGACAGACACCGAAGCGAATACAATAGCCCGTCCACTATACCTTTTTTTTACTATCGTAATAATAAAGGAAGGACGGGCTAAAACGGGGAAAGGGGAGATAAAATCATACAAATAAATGTTGGAGATTTGGGGGATTCCTAAAAGTTTACGATACTTGTACGACATCGCGTTACATCTACTTTTTTTTCCTACGACCGATACCACTGAAGATGCCGTAACTGGCGAAACCCGGTATGGTAGTGAATAAATGATATTGTAAAACAAACAAGCAGGGTCCGTCCCTCCGGGAATTTTTTAGCCCGTAGTGATTAGAGAAAATCAGTACCTATGTACCTTCCTAATTTGTTTAAACTGATGATGAACAAATAGTAAGGTAGAAACGGTTCTATCATCATAGGATAACCAAGAAAATGACGTTTTGACAACTTTACCTTTTTTTTTTTAATTAATCAGGGTGTTTATTTTGTAAAATGTACCCCCCATAATGTATCAAATATATAAGACCTTGGTTAGACTGCTGGGGTAAAGGGACTTTTCAGTCCTATCCCAGCAGGATAAACAAGGTATATTCCAGCCTAGTTAGCTTAGTTGGTAGTGCGTCTGCCTTGTAAGCGCTAGGCCGCGGGTTCGATTCCCGCCCGGGGCGGACTTTATCCTGAACAGATAATGTACGTTCTCGGAACGGCTGGCTTTCTCCTATCCTGTCTTCCTTTTATCTTCGCTTTCGGGACGATAAGACCTTAGCAGTTACAGTTCCCTCTATCGAACATCTACAAAAAAACTTGTTTTTTCGGTGTTCAAATGTACCCCAGACATTCCTAGTAGTACTGAACGACAGGCAGCACTCCAAGCGGAATTTCCAGGAATTACTGTATGTCCTGTCTGCCACACGAAACATTATGGATATGTGAAATGTTCATGTATAAACTTGGACAAATGAAAACAAATCCATATAGGTGGGTGGTATCTTTTTATGTAAATGGAACCTAGCCTTTTTGAACTTGGCAAAATGAGGTCAGACAGCCAGATGAAATTCGGTCAACATGGTAATATATTCAGCAAACATAAGTCGCGAAACCATTTTCATCTTATCATCATTCCAAAAAGCTATACATACTAATGAAAATTTCAAAATTTCTAGTCGATCTGATCCTAAACGGTTTACTATTTTCAAACTTGAACCAAAATACTTTTAGGACAGAGGGGTCAGACAGCCAGATGAAATTCGGTCAACATGGAGAATCTATTCAGCAAACATAAGTCGCGAAACCATTTTCATCTCATCATCATTCCAAAAAGATAAAATTCAAATTTCAAAATCCTTGTAAACATGGAAAGTAAAAATTTGATTTGAACCGTTCACCTATTTCTTTTATACCTGTATCCTTCCACCTGTATCCTTTCACCTTTTTACCAATATCGTAAATTTGATACCTATATCTACTTACCAATCTTATAAATCTTATCTATGGGAAATATATATGTATGGATACTTTTTCTTCTTCATACGTATGTACCTTTTCCATTTCCATTTCTACATTGACCACCAGGAATGGTGGCGTCTTCGAAAGCCAAGTGCCTCCAGGTGTAAACATCAACTATTTTTCCAACTCGCTTGTCCCTTTCTTCCTTTCGGTCGTCTCCTCCTTTTTTCATTTTCTGTATTTTCGACTTGTCCTTCGTTTTCAGCTTCTTCCCTTTTCGTCTTCTTGTTTTTCTTCTGCTTTTTCCCTTTCTGTATTTTCGACTTGTCCTCCTTCCTTTTCGTCTTCTTCTTCTCCTCCCTCCTCCTCCTCCTTCTTCTTCTTCTTCTTCTTCTTCTTCTCCTTCTCCTTTTTCTCCTGCTTTTTTTTGCCTCTTTCTTCTTTTTTCTGCTTTTCCCTTTCGTCCTTTTTTTTTTTCTTCTTCGTTGTGTTCCTTCCATTTTTCGTCCTCCGTATTCTATCTTCTTCTTCCTCCTCAGCGTCTTCTTCCACTTCATGCTGCCTGGCTTTTATATCTTTTGTATTTAATTTGATATTTTGCCAGCAGTCCCTCGAAGGCATTTAAGTAACATTATTATCCTTTCCTTCCCATGAAGGGAGGAATAGAGATAGAGAGAGAGAAAGATAAAGAGAGAACGAGATAATGAGGAAGGAGGGAGAGAGATAGCAGAGAAATGGCTTATTGGAGTATTGGACAATGTAGTAATGGCATTTCTATGTTTCTCCCCCAATTCTTCTTTCTCTCTCTCTCTTTAGCTCCTTCTTTCTCTAGCTATGTATATCTACCCTTTTCTCTCTCCCTTGCTCTTTCTTATGAAGAGAGGGAGAGAATCCTCTCTATTGTGGAATATTTCCAATAGTCTGTAGAACTTACCGACCAATAGGGCCTTTGTGAAGCTACCAAAAGCCAGATTGGGCCAAAATAGGTACTTGAGACTCGCCTGGGCTAAAACACCCAAGGGCCTATAGGGCCAAACTATCCAAGGCCGGTAGAACCAAATACCGAAGTCCAACTTCTTAACCACTTACACCACGGAGATTGGCAACCCTGGAATACCGGGTCGTTCACGCTGCGCGGTTCCAAACCTTTGCAATCTGGCAACCCTGCTCTGAATTGTCAAGAGACAACTCTAAGGTTTTGTATATTTGGAATAAAGTGCTTCCAACTTCTGTGCAGAGAGAGTTTTATGACAGAGATAGTATAAATATAAATCTGCAATCGAACTTTCAACAGAAAATAAGTCGTCTGCAAACTTTCCAGCTGTCAAGCACAGTCATTGTGAGGTGCGGACCGCCAGAAAAACTAGAGTGCCGGAATCCCAATTGAGTGACTGGGTTCCGACACTCTAAGGCCAGCCACTCACTATCAGGTAGACCTGACAGGCGGACCTGATGAGGTGTAGCTGAGGTCTAACTGATTAGTACCTGGCTAATATGTAACTCTGTATCAGGAAGCTTCGACACATTACTATAGAAGAATTTAAGTCAGGTGCTAACCCGATATAACGTGTTCTGGACAACTCGAACCCTGGCCTTTACCTTACCTATGTGATCGCCAATGATGAATGAGTATGTAACATCGGGTCAAATTCCACCTGTGAGTAGAGTCTGGAGAATGATGCAGAAACTAGACGTGCCAGACGCCCAGCCAATATGGTAGCTCTGATGAATATGATATTGATCATTGATGAAATTACCGGAATTATTGATATTGGAGGTTACTTCTGGAAGTTTGTGATGTGATGGTGAAATACACTTCGTGATGAAGTAAGAAAGGCATAGGCGGCGATAGGGGGGGGCTTGGGGGGCTTAAGCCCCCCCAAAGTTATCAGGGCCTCTTACACTAGATAAAATTGGATTTCAGAATAATAATCCAAAACACCATTTTTTACTTTTATCCTATAGGAAGGAAAGTAATGTAATCGGGTCAAATTTTCGATGGTCAGTTTTTAGTGCCAAAACACGTTTTGAGGTCCCTAGAGCTTAAATCCAAAGTTTCAGCCATTGGTCCGTGTCTGTGTCTGTGTGTCCGTGTGTCTGTAAACAAAATATCTCGAGAACGGTAAGAGGTAGAGACTTGAAATTTGGTATGTAGCTGTCAAATGTGACAAGGATGCGACACGAAACTTTTGGTTAGGATCGGTGCAACGGTTGGCGGCATTTTACCGCTTTTTGGCGGTTTTTGGTGTAATTTAACAATATCTCGGGAACGGTATAAGCTAGAAACTTGAAATTTGGTATGTGGTTCACTAATGTGACAAGGATGCAACACAAAACGTTTGTTTGAGATGGTTGCTGCGCTTGGCGGTATTTTTACCGCTTTTGGACAGATTTCGACCGTTTTTTGGCGGTTTTCAGCTATAGCGACAAAACGGTTAGAGATATTGTAAAAGTTAGGGTAAAGGAACACTCAAATAAGCATCATTCAATAGGATAAGGAAAGTCGTGTGATGTTCACACCAGATTTTTTTTATATCTTATCGTATCGAAAACGAAGATTGGAGGACAGGATGGGAGAATGCCAGCCGTTCCGAGAACGAACCTTATCTCTTTACGGATTAAGTTCACCTTGGACGGGAATTGAACCAGCGACCCAATATTTACAAAGCCGACTCTCATGCTTCAAAGATAACTACTTATTTCGCCATTTGCATTAAACCGTCATAATATTATTCAGATTTTGTAGTGTAAAGAGAAATGAACAGAGGCCGTCTCATGAAATCTGTCGAGTGATAAAGTCAGAAAAATCTGGTGTGAACATCACACGACTTTCCTTATCCTATTGAATGATGCTTATTTGAGTGTTCTTTTACCCTAACTTTTACAATATCTCTAACCGTTTTGTCGCTATAGCTGAAAACCGCCAAAAAACGGTCGAAATCTGTCCAAAAGCGGTAAAAATACCGCCAAGCGCAGCAACCATCTCAAACAAACGTTTTGTGTTGCATCCTTGTCACATTAGTGAACCACATACCAAATTTCAAGTTTCTAGCTTATACCGTTCCCGAGATATTGTTAAATTACACCAAAAACCGCCAAAAAGCGGTAAAATGCCGCCAACCGTTGCACCGATCCTAACCAAAAGTTTCGTGT
Organism: Diaphorina citri; assembly: GCF_000475195.1. Taxonomy (NCBI): domain Eukaryota; kingdom Metazoa; phylum Arthropoda; class Insecta; order Hemiptera; family Psyllidae; genus Diaphorina; species Diaphorina citri. Next base: position 37,142 of record NW_007378111.1, read on the forward strand.
CGCATCCTTGTCACATTTGACAGCTACATACCAAATTTCAAGTCTCTACCTCTTACCGTTCTCGAGATATTTTGTTTACAGACACACGGACACACAGACACAGACACGGACCAATGGCTGAAACTTTGGATTTAAGCTCTAGGGACCTCAAAACGTGTTTTGGCACTAAAACGCTTCTTCTTTTTCTTCCTCTTCTTCTTATTCTTCTTCCTCCTCTTCTCCATCTTCTTTTTCTTCTTCCTCTTCTTCTCCTTCTTCTTCTTGCTCTCCCTCTTCTTCTTCTTCCTCTCCCTCTTCTTCTTATTCTTCTTCCTCCTTCTTCTTCTTCCTCTCCCTCTTCTTCTTCCTCTCCCTCCTCTCCCTCTTCTTCTTCTCCCTCCTCTCCTTCTTTTTCTCCTTCTTTTTTATTATTATTATTATCATCATCATTACTATTAATAGGCAAAGGGAAAAGGGAGAGAGAGAATTTGAGAGAGAGAGAGACACACAGAGATAGAGAGAGGAGAGAGAGAGAGGAGAGAGAGAGAGTGAGAGAGAGAGAGAGAGGAGAGAGAGAGAGGCAGATAGGAATAGAGAATTTTGCAATAGAGAACTTTGCAAAAAAATATTCTGAACATCATGTAGGTATAATAATAGGAGAGGGAGAGAAATACCATATACCAACTACCTACATACATCAATGTACCTACCTATATATACACAGACATAATATTTCCTTCGAGTAAGACGATTAGAAACATACTGGGTGCCCAATTGTTAACGTAACAATTACCAAACAGCTTCCAACAACACTCCTAGGTGTTATAGCAAAAAGAGGAAGGCTAAGAACATCCTGGACTTGGAACTGTTTTGGGTTTTCATAGCGAAGAGCTTCCTACTGACCCAAAAGACCCAAAAAACACAACCCTGACCCAAAGGGCCGCTATAGCGAATTTTTAGTTTCAGGATTCTGACTCCCTGACTGACTAGTTAGTTCACTGAAAAGATTCGGTTTTTTCTTCTTTTTCAATGGATTTCATTATTCTCTCTCTCTCTCTTGTTTTCTCTCTCTCTCTCTCTCTCTCTCTCTCTCTCTCTCTATCTTTCTCTCTCACTCTCTAGTTCATGTCATCCGTTCTGTATATTATTAAGTATTTTCTCAACTTCTGCAGTCGCTTTCAGACATTTCGCAAAGTTGTGTTCAAGCTCTTATCCTGCGACTGTGGGGACGATAAGACTTTATCTTTTGGTATTGGTGTTGGTTGGTATTCTAAGCTGTTCTAAAGGCGAAACAACTTGTTCTAAGCTGAGAGTCTAAATAAAGCACTACTTATACTTATCAGTTACAGTTCCCTATCTTAAGAAAATCTCTTAAGAAAAAAGATAAACCTCTCTTCGTTCAATCAACAAAGAGGAGGCAAAGGAAAAAGAAGAGAGGGAAGAGGGAAGGGGGGAGACAGTTTGGGTCTCATTGACAAATTGCTGATGGAGGAAAAAAATAATAAAGAAGAAAAAAAATTGCAAATGAAAGGAGAGAGAGAGAGAGAAAGAGAGAGAGGGAGAGAGAGAGAGGAGAGAGAGAAAGAAATAGAGGGAGAGAGAGAGAAAGAGAGAGACAGAAAGAGAGAGAGAGAGAGAGATAGAGAACCTTCCTCTTCCTCTCTTCCTCTTCCTCCTCCTCCTTCTTTCAAAGGCAAAGACATTTTTAGATTGGCAAAGTTTGATGATTAAAGCTGTTCTTTTTTTTATATTGGAAGAGAAGGAGGAGGAGGCGGAGGAGGCGGAGGAGGAAGAGGAAGGAGAAGGAGGAGGTAGTTCAAAGAAATGAACAACTTTAAGCATAAATAATTACTTTCTGTGGAGGAGGTTAGAGATTTAAGGGAGGAGGAGAAGGAGGGAGAAGAGGAAAAGGAGGAGGAAGAGGATAAGTTGTGGAAGTGTTTAGAACGAGATTTATCCTTAATGGAGATGAAGTATTGAGAGGGATTTAACTTGATTGCGTATTACGGAAATGAAAAAAGAGTTTAGGTAGGTATAGGTAAAGAGGTTTTAATAAAGGGTTTAGATCAGGGGTGGCCAGACTTTTTTCGTTGCGGTTCCCTTCTTAACTTTCAAAAGTGTTCGAGGTCCCCCCCCCACCCACACCCAAATAGTATTACCCCCGTCACTTTCACGCTAGAATAATACTTTACTACAAAGGAACAAAGGAATGACAGGATGTCAACAGAAATAATAAAATACTATCAATCTAAACGTCACGATATTGACATGTCAATAATATGAAAGAAGTTAATAACAATCTAACCCATCTCTGACAAAAGAGCTCAACTTTTACATTGTATTGGTGCAAGGTAATATGATGGCATAGAAAGAAGGTATCGTAATAAGATACTATCAAGGTATCACAGGGTATTCAAAGGTACTATCAAGGTATCCTAAGGTAGGTACTATCAATAATGTTTCGTTGTTTCGTGTTTCGTGTTTTTTTTTTTCGATGAATCGTAAGGTCACAAGATTTTATCAAGTTATCGCAAGGTAGGTACTATCAAGATAAAGCATAAGTTACTATCAAGGTATTCCAAGATATTATCAATATATCGCAAGCTTTTGACAAGGTATCGCAAGGTATTATTGAGATATCCCAATGTAGATGTTATCGCAAGGTTTTAACAAGGTATCTCGAGATACTACCTATCGAGGCACAATCAAGGTATGGCAAGGTATTATATCAATGCATCACAAAGTTCCAAGGTAACATAAGATATTATGAAGGTATCACAAGGTATTATTAGGTAAGGTAATAATACCTTGGTATTATGTAAGGTATCATCCAGAATATCGCCTTTTATCCTCGAGGAAAATTCCTGAGCAGGCGAAATTGCGAAAATCTTTGCTACAAAATTCAATAAAATGAAAATGACTGTTCTTATATTAGCGTCAATGCTTTTGCAATTTTCCTACCTACTTATTAGCTGCTCTCCCTGCTTCTTTATCTTCCTCTTCTCTTTTCCCTTCCTCTTCCAAGATTCTTTGCTTCCTAATATTCCCTCATTTCTTGATCTTGTCTTTTTCATCCTTCCCTCTTTCCATCGATTCTCTCTTTCCTAATTTCAATCTTTTCCTTTTTTTCTCCTTTCTTCTTAATTCGTCCGTTAGACAACGGCAGGTAATAATATCTTTTTCTTTGCCTTTCCGTTCAAAGGTTGTCTGAATTTTTCGTCATTATTTTCGTTAAATCAGCAGCAAACTGGTCTTTTTTTTTATTTGGATCTGGCTTCTGTAGGAAATATCTATTTTACGACTAGATGTATCTCCTTTTTTATTGTTTAAATATTTACCCTCTTAATAAACTTCTCGATTTTTTTTCAATAACACGGTAGAATTTGAATCCACTTTGTACTTGCTTCGTATCTGTAGAGGGAAGAGATGATGAGAGCGAAGGGATTGTGTAGGAGTTTAAAATAGATTAGGTTGTAGCCTATCGAAATAGATGGTAAAAGGAGAAGGGGTAAATGAGATGGAAAGCGAAAGATAAAGTACAAGAGGATCTCGGAGAAATGGGAACGAGAAAAGAGGAATCATTTGATGTACGGAAACAGAGACGTAATATACTAGATGGATTAAAAAAGAAGAAGACGAAGAAGAACAAGAAGACGAAGAACAAAACGAAGAAGGAGAAGGAGAAGAAGAAGAACACGAAGAACAAGAAGGAAAAGAAGAAGAAGGAGAAGAAGAACAAGAAGAAGAAGCCGAAGAAGAAGAACAAAAAGACGAAGGCGAAGAAAAACAAGAAGACGAAGAACAAGAAGGAAAAGGAGAAGGAGAAGAAGAAGAAGACGAAGAAGAAGACCAGAAGAACAAGAAGACGAAGAACAAAACGAAGAAGGAGAAGAAGAAGAAGAAGAACACGAAGAACAAGAAGACGAAGAACAAGAAGGAAAAGAAGAAGAAGGAGAAGAAGAACAAGAAGAAGAAGACGAAGAAGAAGAACAAAAAGACGAAGGCGAAGAAGAACAAGAAGACGAAGAACAAGAAGAAGACGAAGAAGAACAAGAAGAAAAAGGAGCAGGAGGAGAAGAAGAATACTTTTTACCTACCTAGAGGTAGGTATCTAGAATTGTAAAAATAAAATAAATACTTTTCATAGTTTTCATGCACTGTAAAAATTGCTCTGAAAAAGTAAGAACAAAATAAAGTTATCTCCTTCTTTTGGACCATATTTCAGCAGTTTTTTTTTTTTTTTTTTTTTTTTTTTTTTTTTTTACCTTCCACCTAACCAATCCAGGATATGTCAGAATCTCAGTTTCAGAAAATTTGGAGGATCTAGAATTTCGATTTGATGACACTTTGTAATGACCTAAAATCAGAAGTAAAAGTTTTCAGAAGTAAAATCAGACCGGAAAGGTCAACGGAAGTAGAGCCTTGCCAAAAGATATCAGCAATATCCAGCAGTAACGAATCATATTCGGTTATGATATCAGTTAATCTGGATCTCAGTTGATGTGCGGTGCCTATTATTGCCAAAAGCCATCAGCAATATCCAGATATAACGCTAACGAATCATACTCGGTTATGATCTAAGTTAGTGTGAGTAAATAGTCAACAATGATATCAGTTTCGCGTGTCTGGAGTATATTCAGACATCTGTGGCGTCCTTTCATAATATCTCGAGAAATGTGATCTGGTTTTCTGATTCTAAGAGATCATGTACACAAGCTCCGTACATGACAACAGTACTTTGTGATCATGCACATAATCGGCGTGTATTACTGTACTTACTGATTCATGGCGCTTTCTATGAACACACTCGAAGTACTACACCCTACGCTTTGCTGAACGGTGCGCGGTGTGGTTGATTGGAGAGCTCCTGAATTATTTCAGAAATGCACATTTGGCGTTTTTTGATGGATTAGAAAAGGCCTTTGTTCATCTAGCGGTGTAGCCCTAACTAAATATTCGACACAGAAAACTCCATTCTAACGCTGAAGATAGGTCTTTTCAAGTATCAATTTTTGCTCGTCATCAATGGACATGAGTTCCATTCCGCAGTAATAGTATGGCTCTTTTTAGATCGAGGATGAAAACTGAAATTCTTCTTCAGTCTGATACCAAAAGGTGGACAAAACTACCAGACACCTGAAGATAGAACATGCGTTTGGCACATTTCTACGAAATTTCAAGTCTTCAAAGGTTACAAAGTTTCAATCCACAAGGTTCTTTGTGACGAAGAAGAATACGTGAAATACGTCACCACTACACCACCGAGGTAGGTATGGTCATTCATTTCCTCCTGGCTACCAATGGTAGTTTCTGGATTTCATTATTTTTATTGGGCTCTTTGAATTCGTGTGCCCCTAGGCCCTGTTGCGTTTGGCACATTTCTACGAAATTTCAAGTCTTCAAAGGTTACAAAGTTTCAATCCACAAGGTTCTTTGTGACGAAGAAGAATACGTGAAATACGTCTAACACATTGAAATTAACCAAGTTTCTCTCTTGATGTTTGAGGCCAGTGGACCTATGCGTAAATCTGCCCCTGAAACTCAAAGAAGTACAAACTACTAACTCAACTTGCGTTCTACTTGGCAAGTTGCCATTTACTGTCAAATCTATAGTGGAATTGGGTACAAGGAGTTAAGGAGTTTTCTTACTAGAAACTATGTACTTTGGTACTAGTTTTTGGTTCTTGTTTGACTGCTTGTCGGAATACGAATTCCCTTTCTTATCGTCCTTGTTTCCTCCTCCTTCTCCTCCTCCCGCTCGTTGAACTCCCCTTCAATGTTTAACAGAGGTCAAATTTTGAATATTCATAGGTATACACACTGAGAAAAAAATGGTGACAGGGTGCCACAAGTTTAGGATGGAAGAACTCTATTATTGGGTTACTTCCCCTGATTTAGGCTGTTGGAATGCTACATTATAGTGTCGAGCATCCCACTATAAAGTTCAATATTAGAGTGCCGGAACCCATTCACTCGATCGGGCTGCCGACACCCTAGTTTTTTTTCACAACTACACCACTGTCTTTCTTACTGCAATAAAGTGGTCTCAGGTGAAGTACGATCAAAATAAAGAGCTTTCTAAAAAAAAAGCACAAACTTTTTCCCTCCATCAGCATCTAGGGTAAGAATTTGAAGAGTTCATGGGGGGAAAGGTAATAAAATTAATAAGTAGGTACCTACGATTTTTTTTTTTTTCAAGAGGTTTGACAGAGGGAACTGTAACTGCTATGGTCTTATCGTCCCGAAAGCGAAGAGAGAAGGAAGACAGGATAGGAGAAAGCCAGGAGTTCTTAATTAGGGTCCCACATCCCAGTCCCCCGATTGGCCTGCCGGGACCCTAGTTTTTTTTTCTCAGTGTAGGTGTAGTTACGAGAACTTTGGTCATACTTTATTTAATATCATGCAGTCTGTAGTTACTTTCATTCTACGTACCATATTGGGAGTTGGAGGTTAGCAGGAGTAGGTAGGGAAGGCCTTTTTCTTCATGAAATAAACATGATAAACCCTGATTTTTTTTTTCTTCTTTTTTAACTAAAATTCATGAAGTCAGAATGAATTATGAGATTCTCTTTCTGTTTTCTGCTTCATTTCATTATGATTTCTTCCATCTTGGTTACGTTTTTGTTATTTATACGTTCCTTCTTTTTTTCCCCACTTCTTTTTACTTTCTATTACTTACGTTAGGTATGACTGTAGGTGTAGGTATAGGAAACCTTTTTACCTTAGTAATTGGTAACTCTCCTCTGGGACCACACGGAAATACTTTAGGAAATAGAAATGTCTGTTTTGAGGTCTCCTTAGTGCAAAAGCTGTAAATATTTCCTGAAAATCAATCAGATTTTCAGGAAATCTGCTAAGGGATCGTGGGATTTTCAGGAAATGTACTAAGGGATTTTCGGCGATCTGCTAAGGGATTTTTTTTCATCTGTAATGTAATAGAAAGTCGTGTAATGCTCACACCAGATTGTTCACCTTCTCTTCCTCCTCTCGTATTTTCTTTTCCCTTTTCTCTTCCCTCTACCCCCCCTTTTTCCCCCTCTTTTCCCCCTAACATTTGCTTCTCTCCCCTCCTCCCTTTTCTTCCAATTCTCATCTCTCTTCCTTCTCCTCTATGTGAGATTCTTCTCCACATTTTTGTCTTCTATTACCTATTCTCCTTTATTATTTTAACATATTTCTCATGTGTTATGAAATGTATTCGCCGTTTTAGGGATATTTCTTCCCACGTGCTTTTTTGTGACTTTCCTTTTTGTTCAGAATATTTCAAATCCTATTATTGTTCTGTGTTACTATTAAGAGGTTTGATAAAGGGAACTGTAATTGCTAAGGTCTTATCGTCCCGAAATCGAAGAGAGAAGGAAGACAGGATAGGAGAAAGCCAGCCGTTCCGCGAACTAATACATTTACCCGTTTAGGATAAAATCCGCCCCGGGCGGGAATCGAACCCGCGGCCAATTTGAACATTTGAATGTAGATCTATGTACTAGTATACAATATAAAATTAGGTAGGTACATACGAGTGACTCGATTAGATTTAATATTAAACCGTTCACACCACACAATACACTCTCACTCTCGCTTTTTTGTCACATTTGTGCTATGGAAGGATGAGGAGAGAGAGAGAGAGAGGGGAAAAAAGGAGGAAATGAGGAAAAAGAAGTTAGAAAAAGAGAGAGATAGAGAGAAGGAGGGAGGGCAAGAAGAAAGGATAGTGAAAGAAGAAGAGAGGAACAGAGAGAAAGGAAGGCATAGAGGAAAAATAGATCAGTTGCGCTCACTTGGGTGATGTTTCAAAGTCATAGAGCAGGAAAAATGAGGACCAACGGAATTTTTCTTTTTCTTCTACGACTTATAGATCCCGAGATAGATCGATTAAAAAAATGCCGGTGAATCGTGAATTTTGACGTCACGGCATACGCTCCCGTAGGCGATGACGTCACATTAAATGTCCCGAGCAAAGCTCCCTCACAGGCAACGCAATAATGTTTTTGTGCGCATACGTTTCTGCGCAGTTCTTTCTGCTCCACCGCTAGCGCGCTTGCATAGTGGCGCTACCTAACGGACAAAAAAAAACTACGTAAAGTCTGACGTCACACATATTTGAACTCTTTCATTAGAACGGAAAATAAAAATTGAATTTTCGACCTTTTACAGTTATTTTTCGGAGTTTTGACCTCAGATTTGAATTTTTCACAACTTTTTACATAGGAATCGACTATTTATTTATAATTTTTACCCATTTGCAACTGCTCCATTGTGCTAGGAGAAAGAGAGAGAGAGAGAGAGAGAGAGAAGGAAGGAGAGGTAAGAGGAAGGGAGATGGGGATATTGGAGGTGAAGGAGGAAGTGTCAGGAGGGAGAAGAAAGAAAAATAATTGAGAGAGAGAGAGAGAGAAGAAAGAGAGAGAGAGAGTTATTTTGGGAAGCGATCATGAATTTATAATGCAGCCACCTGCTTGATTGATAAATATTGACACACTGGTGTGGGTGTGGAAATTTAAATTGATGAGCTGAAGCTTTAAGCTTTCCTTTTTTATAAAAAAAAACACACACATTGGGGCACGTTGAGCAATAGCACGTTGAATACACTAGATTCCCATGGATCTCCGAAGTTTGAACAACTTTGCTCGGAGTTGATATCTGGATGGGTGGTCAATCGCGTTCTGATGACCAGGCTGTTTGAGGTGAATGTGAGGAGACGGTTATGTTGTCGCCGAATATGAGGTTAGGTAAAGGTGTGTCCACACATAGTCGACCGTCGTCGATCAACGTCGATCAACGGCCACGTGTGGACACACCTTAATACTCTTAATAGGTATTAAAAAATTGTTTTGTGCAGTCAAACTTATTACCATGCAGCCTAGTTAGCTTGGGGGATAGCGCTCCAGCCTTCTAAGCGCTAGGTCTGAGGTCTCGGGCTCCCGCCCCCCGGGGGTTGAACATTTTAAGGCTTTATGGCAGGATTCTCACACAGTGAACTCTTCTATCCTCGGGCTCCCGCCCCCCGGGGGTTGAACATTTTAAGGCTTTATGGCAGGATTCTCACACAGTGAACTCTTCTATCTATCCAAATATAGGATTTTAATCCTCTTTCTTATAATTCCTTGTATTGTTGTTTCTATTTTCAGACGGATTTGAAGGATATCTGTCAGCGCGCATTCGGCAAGAAGAGGAAGTGGAGAGAGCGCGGTATTTGTAATGAGAGCATGCGCAGTTATTCAACGCGCACCCAAACCACGGGCGTTCTGTACCATGGAAATTTCGGTAAGCACCTACTTGTACGGGTCATGGGGGGGGTTTGCGACCTAAAAAGGGACTCCTTCCCCGAACTATTTATAAACTAAAGCTGTGTCCAAACATCGTCGACCGCCGTCAATCCACTCGATCGATACTCAATCGATGTCGACTGAAACCGTAAACTGCTTCGACAACATAGTTTTACCTCGTCGCTCGACAAATCGCAACGATACATGGACTATGTGTGAACACAGCTTAGGGATCACACAACCCAGCCTAGTTAGCTTCGAAGGAGCTTGTCTTCTTTTTCTTGTAAGTGCTAGGTCACTGGTTCGATTCCAGCCGGGGCCTGATTTTATCCTAAACAAATATGGTTCGTTCTGAGCTCCTCAGAACGGCGGAATTTCTCCTATCTTCTAATTTTCTCTTCGACTTTGGAGCCATAAGACCTTCGTTGTCACAGCTCCCTTTATCGAATTTCTTGAAAAAAAGCCCTTCAATTTCATCAGATATTTTCTGACATTTTGCTTTCCATTTTTCAGCGTCCCACAACAACTCCACTCGTTCTGCGACGTCCATTATGTCCTACAGATATAATCATAGTGGTAATGTCATGACTGTACTACCGTTGAAAGACGTCAAGCGACATAGCCGAGCCGGATCTTGTACTTACCAGTCCTATCTGTAAATCCGGATATCCAGGGGTAAGTTAGCCCATTAGTGCACAGCGTCCTTTTTTAAGACACTCGGAAAAATGGTCAAAACTTGGTGAAATTTTATTTTTTGTGGTCCAATTTTTTTTTCCATTGGGCGCTTTAACACTTGTGTGTCGTTTGCGCCGTATGGTCCAAATTGATAGTACTGAAATTTGAAATGTTTATCTATCACCTAATTCATTGTCTATAGAGTTCAATATTAGGGTCCCAGATCTCAGTCACCCGATTGGGCTGCCGGGACCCTAGTTTTTTTTTTCTCAGTGTAGGTGTAGTAATGTAGTTACGAGAACTTTGGTCATACTTAATTTAATATCATGCAGTCTGTAGTTACTTTCATTCTACGTACCATATTGGGAGTTGGATGTTAGCAGGAGTAGGTAGGGAAGGCCTTTTTCTTCATGAAATAAACATGATAAACCCAGATTTTTTTTCTTCTTTTTTAACTAAAATTCATGAAGTCAGAATGAGTTATGAGATTCTCTTTCTGTTTTCTGCTTCATTTCATTATGATTTCTTCCATCTTGGTTACGTTTTTGTTATTTATACGTTTCTTCTTTTGTTTCCACTTCTTTTTACTTTCTATTACTTACGTTAGGTATGACTGTAGGTATATGAAACCTTTTTACCTTAGTAATTGGTAACTCTCCTCTGGGACCACACAGAAATACTTTAGGAAATAGAAATATCTGTTTTGAGGTCTCCTTAGTGCAAAAGCTGTAACTATTTCCTGAAAATCAATCAGATTTTCAGGAAATCTGCTAAGGGATCGTGGGATTTTCAGGAAATGTACTAAGGGATTTTCGGCGATCTGCTCAGGGATCGTGGGATTTTTTTTTTTTTTTTTTTTTTTTAAATTTTTTTAGAAACCAAAGAGAGGGAAAATTTGAGACATCGATTTTTCGAATGAATGGAGGGAAATGCATCTAGTCGTGTAATGCTCACACCAGATTGTTCACCTTCTCTTTCTCCTCTCGTATTTTCTTTTCCCTTTTCTCTTCCCTCTACCCCCCCCCTTTTCCCCCTCTTTTCCTCCTAACATTTGCTTCTCTCCCCTCCTCCCTTATCTTCCAATTCTTATATCTCTTTAGGGATATTTCTTCCCACGTGCTTTTTTGTGACTTTCCTTTTTGTTCAGAATATTTCAAATCCTATTATTGTTCTGTGTTACTATTAAGAGGTTTGATAAAGGGAACTGTAATTGCTAAGGTCTTATCGTCCCGAAGGAAGACAGGATAGGAGAAAGCCAGCCGTTCCGCGAACTAATACATTTTCCCGTTTAGGATAAAATCCGCCCCGAGCGGGAATCGAACCCGCGGCCTATTTGAACATTTGAATGTAGATCTATGTACTAGTATAAAATATAAAATTAGGTAGGTACATACGAGTGACTCGATTAGATTTAATATTAAACCGTTCACACCACACAATATTACACTCTCACTCTCGCTTTTTTGTCACATTTATGCTATGGAAGGATGAGGAGAGAGAGAGAGAGAGAGGGGGGGAAAAAGGAGGAAATGAGGACAAAGAAGTTAGAAAAAGAGAGAGATAGAGAGAAGGAGGGAGGGCAAGAAGAAAGGATAGTGAAAGAAGAAGAAGAAGAAGAAGAGAGGAACAGAGAGAAAGGAAGGCATAGAGGAAAAATAGATCAGTTGCGCTCACTTGGGTGATATTTCAAAGTCATAGAGCAGGAAAAATGAGGACCAACGGAATTTTTCTTTTTCTTCTACGACTTCTAGATACCGAGATAAATCGATTGAAAAAATGCCGGTGAATCGTGAACTTTGACGTCACGGCATACGCTCCCGTAGGCGATGACGTCACATTAAATGTCCCGAGCAAAGCTCCCTCACAGGCAACGCAATAATGTGTTTGTGCGCATACTTTTCTGCGCAGTTCTTTCTGCGCTTACATAGTGGCGCTACCTAACGGGGAAAAAAAACAACTGCGTAAAGTCTGACGTCACACATATTTGAACTCTTTCATTAGAACGGAAAATAAAAATTGAATTTTCCACCTTTTACAGTTATTTTTTCGGAGTTTTGACCTCGGATTTGGATTTTTCCCAACTTTTTACATAAGAATTGACCATTTATTTATAATTTTTGGAGTTTTGACCTCAGATTTGGATTTTTCCCAAATTTTTACATAGGAATCGACCATTTATTTATAATTTTTACCCATTTGACCTCAGATTTGGATTTTTCACTACTTTTTACGTAGGAATCGACCATTTATTAATAAATTTTACCCAATTGCAACTGCTCCATTGGGCAAGGTAAACCTGGATTTTCCCCGCTTTTTACATAGGAATCGACTATTTATTTATAATTTTTACCCATTTGCAACTGCTCCATTGTGCTAGGAGAAAGAGAGAGAGAGAGAGAGAGAGAGAAGGAAGGAGAGGTAAGAGGAAGGGAGATGGGGATATTGGAGGTGAAGGAGGAAGTGTCAGGAGGGAGAAGAAAGAAAAATAATTGAGAGAGAGAGAGAGAGAAGAAAGAGAGAGAGAGAGTTATTTTGGGAAGCGATCATGAATTTATAATGCAGCCACCTGCTTGATTGATAAATATTGACACACTGGTGTGGGTGTGGAAATTTAAATTGATGAGCTGAAGCTTTAAGCTTTCCTTTTTTATAAAAAAAAACACACACATTGGGGCACGTTGAGCAATAGCACGTTGAATACACTAGATTCCCATGGATCTCCGAAGTTTGAACAACTTTGCTCGGAGTTGATATCTGGATGGGTGGTCAATCGCGTTCTGATGACCAGGCTGTTTGAGGTTGGTGTGGGTGTGGAAATTTAAATTGATGAGCTGAAGCTTTAAGCTTTCCTTTTTTATATTTAAAAAAAAAAAACACATTGGGGCACGTTGAGCAATAGCACGTTGAATACACTAGATTCTCATGGATCTCCGAAGTTTGAACAACTTTGCTCGGAGTTGATATCTGGATGGGTGGTCAATCGCGTTCTGATGACCAGGCTGTTTGAGGTGAATGTGAGGAGACGGTTATGTTGTCGCCGAATATGAGGTTAGGTAAAGGTGTGTCCACACATAGTCGACCGTCGTCGATCAATGTGAATCGATGTGGATCAACGTCGATCAACGGCCACGTGTGGACACACCTTAATACTCTTAATAGGTATTAAAAAAATGTTTTGTGCAGTCAAACTTATTACCATGCAGCCTAGTTAGCTTGGGGGATAGCGCTCCTGCCTTCTAAGCGCTAGGTCTGAGGTCTCGGGCTCCCCCCCCCCCCCCCCGGCGGGACACATATTAGTTTTAAGGTGTGTCCACATATAGTTGACCGGCCATCCATCGACATCAACTGAACCGTCCACGCTGCCTCGACAACATAGATTCACATCGTTGATCGATATCGATCGACGGCCGGTCGACCATGTTTGGACACACCTTTAAAGAACAAAATGAAGCCAGCCTAGCTAGCTTAACCGTCATCACACTGAAGATCCTGTAGTCTTAATCTTACAAAAAGAGGTACCCGGGTACCTACCTGGTTTTACCTGCAAACCCTATATACGGAGTAATTTTTATCGTTTTGAATCGCGATTGATGATCGATTTACGCCTTTGTTTTTATTTTTTCTGAGGTATCTAATTATTTATTTTTAGATAAATAGATCAGGTTTTAGAAACTAAAGGTTATTTGTCCTAGAACACAATATTACTTCTAAAAATAGCCATAAATAGAAGTGATATAATGGAAATCGGAGAAATTTTTGCATCATCGATATGTCATTCTGTTTGCACTTTGTGTGTGTTGTAAATTGATTTTTTGTGGCAATATAATTATTTTTAGTGAATGTAAGCTCTTTCATTTAATCTTGCCTGTATTAGACGATGTACACATAGGTCTAACAAAAAAAAATAATAAATAAAATAATAATAATAATAATAATAATAATAATAATAGTGCTTATTTATACTGCTCGAATAAGACTGAAAAGTCTCTTTACTCCAGCAGTAGGCTACTACTATTATTGTGGTCAAATTCTCAAATTATATTGAGGAACGGAAAAATTCGGTCAGAAAATTTCCGCCCTGACCGGGATCGAACCCAGCACCTCCAGGTTGAGAGTCAGTGCTCTTGATCACTCAGCCAGGTGGGTCTAGTTAGCTTGTAGAGTAGCGCGTCTATCTTGGTAAGTACTCGTTCTTCGGGTCTGATTGACCTCGAACTGAGTCGTTTTTCAAGGGTGGCTTTTATTATCGCACTTACACTAAAGTGAAAGGTGCATACTCATTTTATTGCCATTGATTTGTCGATAAAAACTGGAGTGAGAGAGAGGGACAGAGAGAGAGCGAGAGCGAGGAGCATGAGGCAAAATGCACAAAGGATAATGAATGCAATAAAAAGAAGAAAGAGAAGAAATTATAATGGGTACTTTATTCGTTTGCAAGTACAATACCTTTTTTTTTAATTGGATATTGTCAATATTGATGTCAAAAAGAAAAGAAAAACCCGACAAAGACAACAATGTTTCGTTAGGTAGGTACAATACTTATTTAAAACTTAACCTAGACCCCAATTAATTAGGTATTATTTACCTACTAAAAATGATACCTCATTGCAAACCCTGGTATAACGCTAACCACAATGAACACCGACCTCCTAACCCAGGGATTTCCAACTTCTATGTGTATGCGAGCCACATGCTACATTGGGAGGTACTTCGCGGGCCACATAATATGTACATAGGGGAGCCCCCCCCCAAATTTTTAAATGCAGTCCGATCAAATTTTGAGCGCTGCAGGCGAAATTTTTCAAAAATTATTCGAAGATTTTTGCCTTTTTTTACATTTAAGTAAGTTTTGTACAAATCTCAAAAAGCTTCGCGGGCCACGAAAATGGTCTGGCGGTATTTACCTACCTACCTCTTTTTATTTAAAATAATAGAAAAAAAAAAGAAATAAATACCTATTAAAAAAAAACAACACTTGTTTTGTTCAAGTCTTGCTATAGGTACCCGAAGTAATTTTGTGATAAAGACAAATTATGCTCGATTTGCATATTTTTACAAAGGAAAAACAAACTACAAGGTTTCCCCCAGGCCCTTATGCAGGATGTTATTGGGGGGGCGAGATTCCAAAGATTGATGTACCGGGGGGCAGGGCCGTATCCAGGATTTTGTCCAAGGGGTCCGGGCCCCTTGGGCCCTGCGGGGGGGATGCTCAAAATTTTCGGAGTCCGGCGAACCAGTTTAAAAACTCAAGGGGGGATGGGGGTAACCTCCCTAAATATACGGCCCTGGTTTTTCCCGTTATCTTGCATTCAATTTGTCGAGATTATTTCCATGCTAAATTTAAATAAATTTCGTATCAGAATTTTACATCGTCTGTAATCTTGTTTATAAATAATTTATTTTTCAAAATTAGAAGACTCTTGTTCTGGAACTCTAATTATTAGAGTTCCAGAACCAGAGTCTTCTAATTTTGAAATGAATGAAGCATTAAGCATTTGTACAAATGTTAAACTTGTATGAAACATGCAAACCTGTCAACTTTAGAAATGGCACGAACTGCATCAGTTTAACTGCTCATACGAATAGGAGCTTTTATATGCACTTATTTTGGTGAGTGAGATTTTAAAGTGAGGGAGCAGAAAAAGGCACGGGGTCCCGGGCATTTATGGGCCCCCGAAAGCTTGTATTTTGGAGCAATCTAAAATGTTGTTGGGGCATTTTTTTCTCTCTCTCCCAGATCTTCCTTTACCATCTAATACCTATTTCTTATCTCAGTCTCAATCTCTCTTTTTATTCTTCTCAATCTCCAAGCCATTATCAGATAAGAAGGGTGAGAAGAGAAGCAACAAATAAATCATTAATCCGAGAAAAATGTTCCTCTCTCCTGTTTTCTCAGAAGGTTTAAAAAATATATATCCTCACAAACAATCGTGTCAAGAAATCGTAAAATTCCCAAATGTAAAAGAAGGAGGATGAGGAGAAGGAGGAGGAAGAGAAGAAGAAGAAGAAGAAGAAGAAGAAGAAGAAGAAGAAGAAGAAGAAGAAGAAAAAGAAGAAGAAGAAGGATGAGGAGAAGGAGGAGAAGAAGAAGAAGAATGAAGAAAAACGAAATTTTTCTCAAAAGATTTGGAAGATAAAAATTGAACGAAAAAAGATTTGGGAGCGAATTCAGTTTAACTGCTCATACGAATAGAGCTTTTATATAAATATGCACTTATTTTGGTGAGTGAGATTTTAAAGCGAGGGAGCAGAAAAAAGGCACGGGGTCCCGGGCATTTATGGGCCCCCGAGAGCTTGTATTTTGGAGCAATCAAAAATGTTGTTGGGGCATTTTTTTCTCTCTCCCAGATCTTCCTTTACGATCTAATCCTTTACAATCTTATCTCAGTCTCAATTTCTCTTTTTATTCTTCTCAATCTCCAAGCCATTATCAGATAAGGACAGATAAGAACAGATAAGAAGGGTGAGAAGAGAAGCAACAAATAAATCATTAATCCGAGAAAAATGTTCCTCTCTCCTGTTTTCTCAGAAGGTTTAATGCATCAGTTTAACTGCTCATACGAATAGAGCTTTTATATATGCACTTATTTCGGTGAGGGAGATTTTAAAGTGAGGGAGCAGAAAAAAGGCACGGGGTCCCGGGCATTTATGGGCCCCCGAGAGCTTGTATTTTGGAGCAATCTAAAATGTTGTTAGAGCATTTTTTTTCTCTCTCCCAGATCTTCCTTTACCATCTAATACCTATTTCTTATCTCAGTCTCAATCTCTCTTTTTAGTCTTCTCAATCTCCAAGCCATTCTCAGATAAGGACAGATAAGAAGGGTGAGAAGAGAAGCAACAAATAAATCATTAATCCGAGAAAAATGTTCCTCTCTCCTGTTTTCTCAGAAGGTTTAAAAAACATACCTAATTTCTCACAAACAATCGTGTCAAGAAATCGTAAAATTCCCAAATGTAAAAGAAGGAGGATGAGGAGAAGGAGGAGGAAGAGAAGAAGAAGAACATGGGGGGTTTGCGACCTAAAAAGGGACTCCTAGATGAGAGCATGCGCAGTAAGTTATTCAACGCGCACCCAAACCACGGGCGTTCTGTACCATGGAAATTTCGGTAAGCACCTACTTGTACGGGTCATGGGGGGTTTGCGACCTAAAAAGGGACTCCTTCCCCGAACTATTTATAAACTAAAGCTGTGTCCAAACATCGTCGACCGCCGTCAATCCTTTGCGACCTAAAAAGGGACTCCTTCCCCTAACTATTTATAAACTAAAGCTATGTCCAAACATCGTCGACCGCCGTCAATCCACTCGATCGATAGTCAATCGATGTCGACTGAAACCGTACACTGCTTCGACAACATAGATTTACCTCGTCGCTCGACAAATCGCAACGATAGTCGATCGATAGTCAATCGATGTCGACTGAAACCGTACACTGCTTCGACAACATAGATTTACCTCGTCGCTCGACAAATCGCAACGATACATGGACTATGTGTGAACACAGCTTAGGGATCACATAACCCGGCCTAGTTAGCTTCGAAGGAGCTCGTCTTCTTTTTCTTGTAAGTGCTAGGTCACTGGTTCGATTCCAGCCGGGGCCTGATTTTATCCTAAACAAATATGGTTCATTCTGAGCTCCTCAGAACGGCAGACTTTTTCCTATCTTCTAATTTTCTCTTCGACTTTGGAGCGATAAGACCTTCGTTGTCACAGCTCCCTTTATCGAATTTCTTGAAAAAAAGCCCTTCAATTTCATCAGATATTTTCAGACATTTTACTTTCCATTTTTCAGCGTCCCACAACAACTCCACTCGTTCTGCGACGCCCTTCAATTTCATCAGATATTTTCAGACATTTTACTTTCCATTTTTCAGCGTCCCACAACAACTCCACTCGTTCTGCGACGTCCATTATGTCCTACCGATATAATCATAGTGGTAATGTCATGACTGTACTACCGTTGAAAGACGTCAAGCGACATAGCCGAGCCGGATCTTGTACTTACCAGTCTTAAGGAGCGCGGTAGCGCTCCGCCCCGCCAAGTCAAGAAAGTTTGACCGCGCTACTAGAGATATAAATTATTATAGGACTGATTCAGTAGTGATTCAGCTGTAGTCGAACTGACCTTGGAAGACACCTACGGGGCTCTCTAAGTGCGCGGTCAAAACGGCGACCATAGTTGTTCATGTACCGTTGACCCTCGCTGAGACCATCGACCATCGCAGAAAAAATACTCAGTGCTCAATTTCTTCATTTTCAGCAAGGTTCGGGGCTATGGTCAAGGCTCCGTTGAGGCCGCATAATATATTCATTAGCATGATTTGTTTATTTTCTCTTGGGTCGGGGCTAGGCTAGGGTCGAGGCTGCTTTGTGTCACTAGAACTACGTACGTTGTTTATTTATTTATTTTAAAACTATGTAGTATTACCCCCGTCACTTTTACGCTAGAATAATACTTTACTACAAAGGAATAAAGGAATGACAGGATGTCAATAGAAATAATAAAATACTATCAATCTAAACGTCACGATATTGACATGTCAATAATATGAAAGAAGTTAATAACAATCTAACCCATCTCTGACAAAAGAGCTCAACTTTTACATTGTATTGGTGCAAGGTAATATGATGGCATAGAAAGAAGGTATCGTAATAAGATACTATCAAGGTATCACAGGGTATTCAAAGGTACTATCAAGGTATCCTAAGGTAGGTACTATCAATAATATTTTGTTGTTTCGTCCTTTTTTTTTTCGATGAATCGTAAGGTCACAAGATTTTATCAAGTTATCGCAAGGTAGGTACGTACTATCAAGATAAAGCAAAAGTTACTATCAAGGTATTCCAAGATATTATCAATATATCGCAAGCTTTTGACAAGGTATCGCAAGGTATTATTGAGATATCCCAATGTAGATATTATCGCAAGGTTTTAGCAAGGTATCTCGAGATACTACCTATCGAGGCACAATCAAGGTATGGCAAGGTATCAATGCATCACAAAGTTCCAAGGTAACATAAGATATTATGAAGGTATCACAAGGTATTATTAGTATCATCCAGAATATCGCCTTTTATCCTCGAGGAAAATTCCTGAGCAGGCGAAATTGCGAAAATCTTTGCTACAAAATTCAATAAAATGAAAATGAGTGTGCTTACTCGTATGTATACGTATATTAGCGTCAATGCTTTTGCAATTTTCCTACCTACTTATTAGCTGCTCTCCCTGCTTCTTTATCTTCCTCTTCTCTTTTCCCTTCCTCTTCCAAGATTCTTTGCTTCCTAAATTTCCCTCATTTCTTGATCTTGTCTTTTTCATCCTTCCCTGTTTCCATCGATTCTCTCTTTCCTAATTTCAATCTTTTCCTTTTTTTCTCCTTTCTTCTTAATTCGTCCGTTAGACAACGGCAGGTAATTCGTATGTATACGTATATTAGCGTCAATGCTTTTGCAATTTTCCTACCTACTTATTAGCTGCTCTCCCTGCTTCTTTATCTTCCTCTTCTCTTTTCCCTTCCTCTTCCAAGATTCTTTGCTTCCTAAATTTCCCTCATTTCTTGATCTTGTCTTTTTCATCCTTCCCTCTTTCCATCGATTCTCTCTTTCCTAATTTCAATCTTTTCCTTTTTTTCTCCTTTCTTCTTAATTCGTCCGTTAGACAACGACAGGTAATAATATCTTTTTCTTTGCCTTTCCGTTCAAAGGTTGTCTGAATTTTCCGTCATTATTTTCGTTAAATCAGCAGCAAACTGGTTTTTTTTTATTTGGATCTGGCATCTGTAGGAAATATCTATTTTACGACTAGATGTATCTCCTTTTTTATTGTTTAAATATTTACCCTCTTAATAAACTTCTCGATTTTTTCTCTTATTGTGGTTCAAGTTCTATTTCTTCCTCTTCTTTAATTTCCAGTTTTTCTTTTGTTGCTACTATTTCTTCTTCTTTCTTATCCTTCTCCTAGTTCTTCTTTCCTTCTTTTTCTTCTCCTCTTCCTCCCTCTCCTTCTTCTTCAGCTTCTACGCCTTCTCTTCTGCTTCCATTATATTCCACATTTTCTTGTTCTTCCATTTTTTCTTTAAATGAAAATAATAATAATGATGATAATGAAATTAAAAGAAAAAAGTAAAAAAAAAAAACCTAAACAAAAGCATTTTTTGCTAAAATAAAATTCACCCATTTTTTTTTTCGGTTTATTAACTTATTTCTCTGAATACACACGTGTGATTAAAAATCGGAACACTCTGCATTTTTTTTCTTTTTAGCCCGTCCTTCCTTTATTATTACAATAGTAATAAAAAGGTATAAGGGATGGACTATTGTATTCGCTTCGGTGTCGTCTGTCTGTCTGTCCCCATAGAAGGATTTATCCAAACTTGGTCGACCTATATATCAAAATAAAGGTCTTTTTACCAGGATCACGAAAATGGTGGTGCAAATTTTGTCCAGAGAACCATAAAAAAAACTGGTTTTTGAGGGATTTTTTTCACAGTTTCTCACACAAATGAGCTCTGATCTCGAAATTTGTCGCGACGACCTATGAACTCAAAGCGAGAAAGTTTTAGATAACACATAACACTTCTTGAGGTGGCCATTCCCAGGTGCCTTCTGCCTCCTTCACATTTTCATTACTCGTTTGACTCGAAAACAATACAGGGTCGTCAGATGAAATCTTCTCAAGGCAGATTGAAGTTTGCTCTTGAGAAGTGAGAACTTTAAAATTCTTTGTAGGTATTTGGATGCTTTCATTTTGTTTATTTTTATTTCCTTCTTCTTCTTTTAATATTGTTTATTTTTTGTGAACAAAGGCACGTCCAATCAGACACAACGGCGACCATCGACCATCGCAGAAAAAATACTCAGCTTAATTCCTTGATTTTCTGCGAGAGTCGGTTCTATGGTCAAGGCTCCGTTGAGGAAACTTCTATTCATTAGCATGGTTTGTTTATTTTCTCTGGGGTCGGTACTAGGCGAGGGTAGATGGTCGGTTCTCCGTTGTGGACGCCTACTATGGTACGGCTAAAGTTTGTACTTTTTCTTCTTCTGGTCGGTACTATGGTCAAGGCTCCGTTGAGGAAACTTCTATTCATTAGCATGGTTTGTTTATTTTCTCTTGGGTCGGTACTAGGCGAGGGTAGATGGTCGGTTCTCCGTTGTGGACGCCTACTAAGGTACGGCTAAAGTTTGTACTTTTTCTTCTTCTTACTCTCCTTGCCCTCATCATAGTGGGATTCCTTAGAATAGTGGACGTGCCCCCCCTTTTCCCCGGCGTGACCTTTGCTGCCCTTGTGTTTGGATCCGGATTTCTTCTTCTTCTTTTTCTTGTAATGTTTCGCCTCCCCGGATTTCTGCAATAACAGAATAACTAGATCAGTGAAATGTAGAATTTCTTTCTTAAGAATGTTCGGGACTTATAGGACCCCAAAAAATTTAATGAGAAAATTTCCTTTATAAATGAGTGCAACATTTTTGCTAAGGTTCATCGAAATTGGGTGAATTGTTCGAGAGTTATCCTAGATCAAACATAATTTCGTTTTAGGATATCTTTGGAATTTGCCTATTGTCATTATGGCTTTATTAAAACAGTTCATTGTAAATAGGTACTGTCGCGTCGCGTTGTGTTGGCCGTATTTGGTGTGATCATCCTATCCTAATTCTTACCTTCTTGTGTTTCCCCTTGTCCAAATCTTCCACATGATGGTACACGCGACTGGTGTGGTGGCCGTATTTGGTCTCATCGCCATACTCGTGATATTTGTTGTAGAAATTATCCGCCTTCTTCTCTTCATCCTTGTGATGTTTGTCCTTGTAGCCCTGGAATCAAAATGGCGGCCAAATGAAAGGAAATATTTCAAAATGGCGTACAATGAGCAGTAAAAAAGTTAAGTTTGCGACGTAATCACAATGAATTCAGATTTCAAGTCATGAGCACAGTTTTTTGGAGTGGTTTTCTGGACCTAGTAGAGTCACATGAGATTGAAAAAAAGAAAGTTGTGACTATGCTGAAAAATAAGTTGTTTTCTTTAAATTTAATCAACATGTATTATTTTTCATCTTAAACCGCTTGTATTTTTAGTTTAAGTAGGGAAGTCTGTACTAAATGGGTATGACCCGTCAATTAAATAAATAAATAAATTAACACCTAACTAAAGAGCTACTGAAGATAGCCTAGATCTCCGAGCTTAGTTAGGAATCAGCTCCATCACAAAAAGACCACTCCGAGGCCGAAGTTAAGATGTAGGGGTAAACAGCAAGATGGGTCAAGCTTCTACGAATCTACGTAGGGAATTCAGTTAAAAAAAAAAAAATATCGCTACAAAAATATAAAATTAGCAGTGAAAGCCTCTTATACAAGTCCTTGAAACATTTTTTTTTTTTTTTTTTTCGAACCCGCGGCCTAGCGCTTACAAGGCAGACGCACTACCAACTAAGCTAACTAGGCTGGCTGAAACATTTCTAACCTTGTTCCCTGTAAGAAGCACTCTTTGTTAGTTTTTATTGCGTTTTTATGAAGTTTGAGTTTCCAGGAAGTCGACTACTTGGGATGAAAATAATTTACGAGTTTGTTTTTATGCACTTTTTTTATTTCTGGATTTTAAATTCAAATGCTTCTCTAATGACAGCGTTCAAGATCTCCTTAATTTAGTAAACAAACACTCGAATTACGGAATTACTCAAATTTAATTTTCTTTTAATTCTTCGATAGTAATTTTTTATGATTTCTTTTTAGGGTTCTATTTCTTCCCAGTTCTCAGCTTTCTTTTTTCTCTCTCTCTCTCTCTCTCTCTCTCTCTCTCTCTCTCTCTCCCTGTATATAGATTAATATTTTTAGCAATTTTAGCCACATGAGTAGAGTAGGGAGTAGAGAATTAGGAATGCATCAAATCATTATTATTAATTATTCTTGTTGCATCGAGATATTTCATGATGTTCTGTCGAAATATATAGCGCATTGACTACACATGATATAGGTAATTATTATCATGGTATTAGAACTAAAACGATAATTTAATGTTTGCATTACTAATTGGGTGTCTCATTTATCGATTTTATTATGATTTATGAGTTTATGAGTCATGAGGGGTTGGTTGTGGCTGTTTTTACCATATTTACAAACTTTTTATATAGCTATACGTATGTATACATCGCCATAAAACGTCGGATATGTATTTAATCTGTGATAAATGCTGGTATGTACTAAAATTATACATATTTATTATGTACAAGTAGTTGACTCTGTAATTTAGCGCACGTTAAATTTCAGTAGTTTTTACGAGAACCAAATTAGCCAGAAAGAAAATAATATAAAACTAATTACCCAGATATCCAGTGGGTAATTAAAATTATATGGAACTTTGATGCCTTGCACATTGCATAATCATGTAGTATCACGGCGTTCATACAAATTATAAAGATTTCTAGGGGAAAACTGCAAAGTCTTCAAACTCGATTTCCCAAAAACATGATTTCTCGACTTCTTCCCCTATTCCGTCCTGCCCTTCATTTATGAAGCAATTAATTTTCAGAGTCTGGCTTACAATCAAGAAGAAAAATGAAGCTTGGCCGTGCCCAAATAAGGCCCTGCTACATAATATCACAAGGACCTCGGAGTTTTTAGCTAAATCCCCTTTAGGGGTGCTATTCATTTCTAACGAAAATCACAACTTTGGGCCGGGATTGTGTTTTTCTGGCTACGCCTAAAAATAAAAATAAAATCAAACCTTCATCTCCGCTTCCTTTCCTTGTTTCATCATTTCCTTATACGCTTCGCTTTCCACATCATGTTTCGGCCTTGACCACTACATTTTTCGTCCTGCCCTTCATTTATGAAGCAATAAATTACAATCAAGGAGAAAAATGAAGCTCGGCCGTGCCCAAATAAGGCCCTGCTACATAATATCACAAGGACCTCGGAGTTTTTAGCTAAATCCCCTTTAGGGGTGCTATTCATTTCTAACGAAAGTAACAACTTTGGGCCGGGGTTGTGTTTTTCTGGCTACGCCTAAAAATAAAAATGAAATCAAACCTTCATCTCCGCTTCCTTTCCCTGTTTCATCATTTCCTTATACGCTTCGCTTTCCACATCATGTTTCGACTTCTTTTTCTTGCCTCGCTTTTTCGTCCCCTTCTCGTTTTTGTGGCGATATCCGCGGCCGGCCTTGTATTTCTTGTCGCTGTCTTCATGGCCGACGTGGCCTCTGTTGGCCTTCTCCTCGTGATGTTTCGACTGTTTCTTCTTGACGCTCGCACCACCCGAGTCTTTCTTGTGCTCCTTGCTCTGATGATGACCTGTGAACAGTTCGAAAGGTGTTTGAACTTCTTATCCTTTTTGTACGTGTTGGGATATTTTTTCAACTATTTCTTGGACCTTATCAGTGGTTGTGTGAATAACCCCTATTATAGGAAAGAAAATCTGGCTTTCTTCTAAGGCCACCCTCTTACTGCCAGGTAGACCTGACAGACACACCTGATCAGGTAGACCAGACAGGTACACCTGATCAGGCCCGCCTGTTAGGTCTACCTGATAGTGTGGGGTGCTCATCAGGTAGCAGGCAGGCGAATCTGATCGGGTGTACCTGTCAGGCCTACCTGATAGTAAGTGGCAGGTCTCCTAAAGGGACTCTTCCACCCAACTTACCTTTCTTTTTGCTTCTCTCCGAGTGATGGTGATGCTTGTGTTTAGCAGGTGATCTGACTTCCCTGACTTCTGAGTGAAGCTGATCATGAAATTCAATGTTATCCTTGGATAACTCCCAGCACTGGTAGCCAGCCAGCAGGAATTCTTGCAGAAGCAACACCACTAGAAGGACCTGTAAAGAAATAAGTCAATCTATCTTTAGCATTTTTTTTTTTTTTTTTTTTTAAGAAGAAAAAGGAAAGTAAAAAAAAAAAACAAGATTGTACCTTGGAACCATTTTTGCTTACTTCAAGGCACATCTCTTTTATAGTATGCCTTATGCAGGAATAATTAAATAATATATAATCAAATAATATAATGAATAATGAATATAATAATATAATAGGTGCTTATTTTATACTGCTCGAATAAGACTGAAAAGTCTCTTTACTCCAGCAGTTAGGGCTACTACTATTATTGCTGGTCAATTTCTCAAATTATATTGGAGGAACGGGAAAAATTCGGTTCAGCAAAATTTTCCGCCCTGACCGGCGATCGAACCCAGCAGCTACCTCCAGGTTGAGAGTCAGTGCTCTTGATCACTCAGCCAGGTGGGTCTAGTTAGCTTTGTAGAGTAGCCGCGTCTATCTTGGTAAGTACTCGTTCCTTGGGTCTGATTGACCTCGGAACTGAGTCGTTTTTTCAAAGGAGTGGCTTTTATTATGCACACTTACACTAAAGTGAAAGGTGCATTACTCATCTTTTATTGCCATTGATTTGTCCGATAAAAACTGGAGTGAGAGAGAGGGAACAGAGAGAGAGAGCGAGAGCGAGGAGCATGAGCAAAATGCACAAAGGATAACATGAATAGATCAAATACAAGAAGCGAAGAGAAGAAATTATAATGGGTACTTTATTCGTTTTGCAAGTACAATACCTTTTTTTTAATTGGATATTGTCAATAATTGATGTCAAAAAGAAAAGAAAAACCCGGACAAAGACAACATTAGTTTCGTCTAGGTAGGTTACAATACTTATTTAAAACTTAAACCTACGACCCAATTAATTAGGTATTATGGAATTATTTACCTACAAAAATGATACCTCAATTGCAAACCCTGGTATACGCACTCACCAATCAAAATGAACACCCGACCCTCTCCCCCTAACCCAGGGGGATTTCCAACTCGTCTAGTGTATGCGAGCCACAATGCTACATTGGGAGGATACTTTCGCCGGGCCACATAATATTGTACATAGGGGAGCCCCCCCCCAAATTTTTAATGCAGTCCGATCCAAACTTTTGAGCGCTGCAGGCGAACTCTTTTTTCAAAAATATTCCGAAGATTTTTGCTTTTTTTACATTTAAGTAAGTTTTGCTACAAATCTCAAAAAGCTTCGCGCGGCCAAACGAAAATGGTCTGGCGGTGCCCACATTGTGGCCCGCGGGGCCGCCTAGTTTGGAAACCCTGTCCTAACCGTCCTAACCCAAAAATCCGACAACAAGAGTAAAGACTGTGGGTTACACACGGTGTCTGAGTTCCGAAGACCGTGGTTTCTCATGTTTTTTTTTTTTTTTTTTTTTTTTTTTTACTGTTCACAGACTAGTGCGACATGAACTTTGTGACAATAGACAGAACTTCCATGATGTGACTTCAGTCCATCACTATTAAGTAAATAGGTACAAGTTCCAAGTAAAATGCATAATATTGTAACAAAATTATTATGCAGTAAAATGAAATTTACAATATTGTCAAAATTAGAATAAAGAATTTAAATAATAAAAAATTTCTGTCGTAATTTGCGAAAATTTGCATACCTAATTTGAGATGATTAATGCAAAAAAGTGCAAATTAAGGATAAGCACTTACTGCACCTTTTCCCAAGCTTATTTGGGGTAGTCGTCTTCTTTATCTTACCCCTCCATACCCCCCTATCTAATGCCTCATCCTTTGCCAAACACTGAATCTATGTCAAATTTTAAACGCTTCTAGCTTCTATTTTACCTCCCTTTTGACTTTTCTTTTCCAAGCTTCTGACTTGTTGAAATTTGCATACCTAATTTGAGATGATTAATGCAAAAAAGTGCAAATTAAGGATAAGCACTTACTGCTCCTTTTCCCAAGCTTATTTGGGGTAGTCGTCTTCTTTATCTTACCCCTCCATACGTCCATACCCCCTTATCTAATGCCTCATCCTTTGCTAAACACTGAATCTATGTCAAATTTTAAACGCTTCTAGCTTCTATTTTACCTCCCTTTTGACTTTTCTTTTCCAAGCTTCTGACTTGTTTCCAAAGCTTCCGTTTGTTATGCGTAATCCCGGAACTGTACTACCAGGAGTGACATTGAAAAGATTATTAGGAAGTAAAAAATAATAATAATAATAAATATAAACTGTAAAAAGCTTTTTTTTTTAACTTTCCTATGCAGGAAGGAAAGTGATCTAATTAAAGAACCTGAACTAGGTTTGCTAAGCTGAATTTAAAATAGTAGAAAGAAGAACTAATCGACACAAAGTAGGTCTACACATACAGACAAAAACAGCTATTACATATAGGCACATACCTACCTACATAAAGATAGAAAGTAAAAAAATATAAACTGTAGGAAGATTTTTTTTAACCTTCCTATGCAGGAAGGAAAGTGATCTAATTATAGAACCTGAACTAGGTTTGCTAAGCTGAATTTAAAATAATAGAAAGAAGAACTAATCGACACAAAGTAGGTCTACACATACAGACAAAAACAGCTATTACATATAGGCACATACCTACCTACATAAATATATTAATAATAATATTTACAAAATTAATTCCCACTTTTTTTCCCACGAGAGAGAGAGAGAGAGGAGGGAGGGAGAGACAGTTGAATGTTTCAAATTCAAATTAATGAAATGTACCGTCACGTTCCCATGTTACAATGTGAAATGTAAGGTTAAAGCGCCTTAAAAGGAGAGGGAGAAAAAGGTGAAAAATGTGTAAGGACTCGAAATGGTGAAAATACAGAAGAGAGAGAAAATAATATGAAGAAAGGAGTATCAATTTTGTTCAATTCAATTCCCTCCTCCCCTCTCTCTTTCTCATATTATCATCCTCTTTCTCCCTCCATTCCTTTTACATCTTCTCTCTCTCTCTCTCTCTCTCTCTCTCTCTCTCTCTCTCTTGTCACTGTCGTATGTATGTAGGTACACTCTTATGTAGGTTGTAGGTATCACTTGCACTAATTAGCAAAATACCTAGGTACATAGGTACCTATCTATTTGTAATACTTATTGTAGGTGTAGGTAAAACAAGTGGGTAACCAACCAAGGGGTTTATTAACCAATCGATAACACAAGTAAGTAGGTATGTGTAATAATAAGGTAAGTACTTACCAACGATGTGTGGCCAATACAGAAATTCATACTTTTGTCTAATTAGTTTAAAAAAGAAACAGACACTTCACTAACAAGATATGTCTAAACCTAAAACAATACCACAAGAATAACGTGAAGTGTATAATTGAAATGAAAATAGGTAATTAATTAAACTCGCTTAATTGGAGACCAATTCAGTTATGATTTGAGTTGAGTGAAGAACTAGAGCTCAGACTTGCGTGGTCTGATATCGGGAGTGGTACTCAGGATATTTCCTGATATTTGGGGTGCTCTCAGCCTCATGAGGACAGTTGTTTTTAGTACCTATCTAAAAGATGAGTGTTGGAGACAGAAAACTATGTAGGTACCTACCTAGTTAATTACTCGAGGTCAGTAGAGGTAGGTAATTGGATGGGTATGACTAGGACAAAAGAGTCATCAAGTATATGAGGGGAAACTACCATACCAGACCTACCTTATAATATTACCTACCTACTATGGAAATAGGAACCTTACTTTTATTGCTATTAGAATTCCTGGATCAGTAAAATTACTGATGTGTTAAAACCTTAACACTTTTTTTTTTTTTTTTACCCACCGAGAGGGCCCTAGTACAATTTTTTTAAAGAGATTTGTCAGAGGGAACTGTTAAGGTCTTATCGTCCCGAAATCGAAGAGAGCAGGAAGACAGGATAGGAGAAAGCTAGCCGTTCCGGGATCGAACATTATCAGTTCAGAATAAAAACCGCCCCGGGCGGGAATCGAACCCGCGGCCTAGCGCCTACAAGGCAGACGCGCTACCAAAGAATCTAACAAGGCTGGAGACTGTGGAATCTTTCATCATCATATACCTAGGAACGAAGGATAATTATTATTAATTAGATTCATATTAGACACCCAAATTAGATAATGATGGCTTACCTTATTTTATATTTGACTAGGGTTCTTTGTGGGGGATTATTATTTACCTACATGACACCGACTCGAGTTTCGCCTCACTCGTAGACTTTTTCAAGATGACTGAGGTTGGTTTGTTGTTGTTTGCGTAGGTGTTGGGCGTGCATTGTGATCTTGAATCAGCTGTTCAGTAGCGTAGACTAAAGATGGAAGAGTGTCTATTACCGCGTGTCGGTGTCATGTAAATAATAATCCCCCACAAAGAACCCTAGTAGAACCCTAGTCAATTATAAAATAAGGTAAGCCATTATCATATATCTAGTTTTTCTATAGCAAAATTTTATTATTTTTCATGTTCACCCCGGGCGGACATTGAACCTGCGACCTAGGGCTTACAAAGCAAACTTCAAATTTAGACGGACGGTAGATTCACTCAGAAGACTCTGAACGGAAATACAAATTGTACCAACTTTTTCCCACTCAAGTGTTTTTTCAAAATAAAATTCGCAAATATGGTTAGCAAGGGAATTTTATGTACGCTACACATGAATAGTTAAAATGTAAAAAAGTTTATAGAATTTCCAGTAAACAATGGAAGTTATAGAAGAAACTAGTGAGACATGAATATTTCACTACTGAAAGTTTACTGAAAGATATTCCTAGGTAGGTATGTACTATGTACCTACCCTACCTATGTACATAAGTATTTCAGTAATTCAGTTCATACAAGTTCCCTGACATAATTATGATTATAAATTCACTTATATTGCAGTGCACAACTGTGTCAAATCGATTGCACCATAGGAGGCACCTAGTAATATGCTGTGATATTCACAAAAGCTGTGAAAGGTCTCTGTTTTATCAAAAATAAATTTATGATAATTATAAAAAGATAAGGAAGGATACCTAGTATGCTCTGGATCTCCAGGGAAACAGAATCATCTACCATGACAAAACTCATGACTGTGAACAACAAATGTCATTAAAAAAAAGCCCAGAACAGGGATAAATACTTGTTCACTATTATTTAAATGAGGTAAAATGGATGTTCATAATTACTTTAATGTTCACATTGAACTTTTCCAACATTAAAGGTAGGTAGCTCTATTCCCCTAAGGGCCCAGCCGTGCAGTGATAGGTATATTAACATCAGTGAGGTAGGTAGGTACACTCGAGTGTATAAATTTAAGGACAACTTAAATTTCCAATTTCCATTCCTTTACTTGGGTCAGCCACTCACCCTCAGATTCAGACCGTCTGACAGAGGCGGTCTGAAAAATAGCAGTTATAATTCTAAGGCTTGACAGTGACGTCAAACCTTGTAAAAACAGAAGCCAAAGTAAACAGAACACTGCGTTGGTTCTATTCAGATATTCAGAATTTCAAAACATGGTTTTTCAAAATGCACAGAGTTTATTTCAGGTTAACCCGGGTTGATGGCTCTTGTTTAAACCCCCCTGAGAACTGTCTTCACTCTAGTATAATTTATAATATTTTTCATATTTCACCCGTATACCCAACTGATTTGTTTTATGACTATTTTTCGTCTAGTTTTACGAAGTTAAGTCGCGCGAATTATTTACCCATTGAATGAATCCTCCAAGATGTCGTAAAACGAAAACTCATGTCGAGCGAAACCTATTTCATAAACTTGCAATAGTTTATACTATTGCAAGTTTACAGGGTGTGTCAAAGAATACAGGGTGTAACAGAGAAGAGAACGAAATTAGGCGTATTAGAGCAGCAACAAAGGATCTTCTGACACGTTTTTGGATCTTTGTGACAAAGAATACAGGGTGTAACAGAGAAGAGAACGAAATTAGGCGTATTAGAGCAGCAACAAAGGATCTTCTGACACGTTTTTGGACCAGACTTAAAACTTCACCCAAGGACTTACCACGTTGCACGTTCTGTGATCTCTTTCTCCAGTGTTCATAATATTATCGGCTTGCTTATACCACGTCTGCCCTGTGGATTGCTAAGGCCCAACACTTTAAGCTCAGATCTTCTGACAGACCGCGGTCTCACAGACTTGAAATCTGTCAGACGGTTCGACAGACCTATAAGTCTCAACCCTTTCCTACCACACACGTTCCAACGGTCTGTCAGACGCTCTGCGCATGAAACGGGCGTTCATTACGCATCTTCACTGAATGGAGCAGTTGCAGTTGGGTAAAAATTATGAATAAAAGGTCGATTCCTACGTAAAAAGTTGTGAAAAATCCAAATCTGAAGTCTCTTCTGACACGTTCTTCATCTGACACATTTTTGGATCTTCTGACACGTTCTCATCTGACACGTTTTTGGACCAGACTTAAAACTTCACCCAAGGACTTACCACGTTGCACGTTCTGTGATCTCTTTCTCCAGTGTTCATGATATTATCGGCTTGCTTATACCACGTCTGCCCTGTGTATTACTAAGGCTTAAAGTGTTGGGCTCAGATCGTCTCACAGACTTGAAGTCTGTCAGACGGTTCGACAGACCTAGGTCTCAATCCTTTCCTACCACACACGTTCCAAAGGTCTGTCAGACGCTCTGATGCGCGAAGATGCGTAGTGAACGGGCGTTCATTACGCATCTTCGCTGAATTGTAACAAATGTCCTTATTCATTTTATTTCTCCGAGATGTAAAATATAGCGCTAATCCATACAATGAATGCAAGCTCATACCTAATAAACGAAATTGGGTCAATCCTTAAACAAAAATAACGACAGGGTCACAAACTTTACGGAGCGGAGCGGAAAATGAGAGCAGGGCACAAAAACGCCTCTCGACAAAAAACAGTTCGTTTTTCCCGGTTGTTTGTTTTTATTTCCTCTAGGGCATTTGGGAAAAAGTATCGCGGGTATACCACTCAGAGGAATACAAATGAGAGCAGGGCACAAAAACGCCTCTCGACAAAAATAAAAACAGTTCGTTTTTCCCGGTTGTTTGTTTTTATTTCCTCTAGGGCATTTGGGAAAAAGTATCGCGGGTATACCACTCAGAGGAATCGGCGCGGCGCACTCTGGATGACATTTAAAAGTATGTAGGCTTTTCGCTCGCGAGTTCAATTCGCTCCTCGGGCGAACTTTATCCTCTGAAACAGGTAAGGTCCCAAAGCAGAAAAAAATGGGAGCAGGAGGAGAAGGAAGAGAAGAAGAAGAAGGAGAAGAAGGAGGAGGAGGAGGAGGAGAAGAAGGAGAAGAAGAAGAAAAAGACGACGACGAAGAAAAAGAAAATATTCTATATGTATAAATAAGTCAATTTCGTCAAAGAGCCTTCCGTGAGCACACCTGCAATTCTAAAACTCCAGCGCCATAATTTCCTCGGGCTAATTGGGAGCTCAGAATGAGTTCGGCAGTACCTACAATGGATTTTGGAGGTCCATTAAAAGGATATGGAGTGTATTATGATGTCCTTTGTAGCAAACCTCACTCTGTAACGATAATTAGGCAATTAGGCTACTGTTCTACCCGCATCATTAACAATGAAGATAAAATAAATAGGTAGACA
Source organism: Diaphorina citri (assembly GCF_000475195.1). Taxonomy (NCBI): domain Eukaryota; kingdom Metazoa; phylum Arthropoda; class Insecta; order Hemiptera; family Psyllidae; genus Diaphorina; species Diaphorina citri. Next base: position 69,428 of record NW_007378111.1, read on the forward strand.
GCTCTGTGTTAAAAAAAAAAAAAAAAAAAATGCAACCCCCTTTTAAAAAAATTGGGGATTTTTTTCTCCCCCTGGGGAAAAAAAAAAAAAAAAATGTCGAGCCTCATTTTACAAAACTTGGGTATTTTTGTCTCTCCCTGGGGGAATCACACCAGACCAATATTGTTTACTGATTTACCTACCTATGTAGTTTCCTAGTTTGATGCAAATGGCATCAAAACTATCGAAATCGAAAGAGCTGCGCCGAGCCGTAAGGCCGTTTTTTTTCCACTGGACCATTTGCAGTTATCAGTTGACAATACTTGTACACTAGAATTCACTAAATACTAAATCAATAAATTGTTTACCGAATAACTATTGTTTGGATATTACCTATAACAAGAATATCAGTACGTAAAGTAGATTTGACCCAGAATGGCATGGTGCTGAAAAAAAAAATTAAACTCAATTTTTTTATTGTTATTAATAGAGTTATTATTAAATCTATGATTGGATTCGAATAATTGATGCGGAACAATTAATTCACACTCACTTTGATAATGAGTTCGGCAATTAACCCATCGTGTGTGTTGTCACGAGGAGTTGACTGACGAAAATAAAGTCCAGTTTGGATTCTGTAAGATTTACTTACCTACCTATATTTTATTTATTCCCCCGAGAGTTTTGATAGGAGGAGCTGTAACAACGGAGGTCTTATCGTCCGAAGGACAGGATAGAAGAAAGCCAGTCGTTCCGAGAACGGATCTTCAGATAATGTTCGGACAGAATAAGATCGGAAAGATCAGTCGACAACCAAAATAAGACACAAGAAAGCAGTACAAAACCTACTGAGAAATTTCTAAAAACGAATACTACAACTTTCTCCGGCGAAAGTCCATATAATCCGACAGAATAAGATCGGAAAGATCAGTCGACAACCAGAATAAGACACAAGAAAGCAGTACAAAAGCTACTGAGAAATTTCTAAAAACGAATACTACAACTTTCTCCGGCGAAAGTCCATATAATCAGGAACGCTTGAGTCTGAAAGAACGCATGAAAAGAAAACAAAGTGAGCGAAATAAAAATGGAACCATTCATGAACCGGCACAAAAGACTGTCGTTAAACAGATGGTCAGTACTGAAGTTGGACCTAAGGTAAGTGATCATATCCTTGAGCGAAATTTGCTTGGTAAAAACAACACTAAAGAAAATTCGCATTCAATAAGTGACATGAAGAAAAAAGTGAATGAAAATCACATGAACAAAGAATATGTATCAATAATGGATAAATTAAACACTGAAATGAAAGAGAAAATTGGAACGCATGAAAAGAAAACAAAGTGAGCGAAATAAAAATGGAACCATTCATGAACCGGCTCAAAAAACTGTCGTTAAGCAGATGGTCAGTTCTGAAGTTGGACCTAAGGTAAGTGATTATATCCTTGAGCGAAATTTGCTTAGTAAAAACAACACTAAAGAAAATTCGCATTCAATAATTGGCATGAAGAAAAAAGTGAATGAAAATCACATGAACAAAGAATATGTATCAATAATGGATAAATTAAACACTGAAATGAAAGAGAAAATTATGAAATCCAATCAAGAGTTGATGAAGAAATTGAATGAATCTAATGCTGATATTATTAATAAAATTCAAGACATCAAGAAAGAATACAACATCGAGAATATTCCTGATAAGAATAACAATAGTGGTGATATGTTTAACCCAAGAGATAACAGCAGCAGTATGAATATGTTTGCCGGAGACTCTGTTGTCTCTCCAAAGATTGTTGCTTTAAACTTGAGCGAAACGAGTATGTCTATCTTCCAAGTCGAAGCTTATGACCTAAACCACCAGGAGATGTCTCAGCCTCTAGAATGTGAACTATCACTTCACAAAGTCTCCTAAGTATTAGGTAACAACATAAGCAATAGTCCCAACACCTACGTAATTGCATTCATTATCGGACTCATAGGTATACCTTCCTTGATCTTAATGAAAATGTTACCCAAGTAGGGAGGCACCTACCTAACTGAGGGGCCAAGAGGTAAAACGGACTAAACCACACTAACTTCATTTTGAGATGCACTTGAGTGTTGTGAGTTAGCTGTTAGCCCACCTTACCATCTTCATAGCTTTGTAACTACAGCTGATATCGTTATAATTCATCTACCAGCAGATAGAGGGCGTTTCGGGCTGTGAGTTAGTCCAAAAAACTGAAAAAATCCAAAAATGTGGGTTAGTCCGGTTTACCTCTTGGCCCCTCAACTATTATTACTCTACTCTTAAAACAACATTAAATCAAATGAAATTTCCAAAGGTAGGTAGGTCACAAAACGTCGCATCGCATGTTAATAAGTAGGTATTAAACCCACCCTCAGCCAAGTAGGTATTAGATAACCCTTAAAAAAGAAGAAAAAATCTAATAATAGTAATAATACCTAATTAAGTAGGTACCTACTACCTACATTACCTACCTATATTAACATAATTCAGATGAACATTTAGCGGTGAGCAATAATCGCGTTCATGGATAGGTAGAGGTAATTAAAATACCTACCTAATAAGAGTGACTCAATTTTCATGATTATTTGATGAGCATGAAAATTGCCGAAATAGGTACCTACCTACCTGATTTTCATCTTCTCACGGTGACACTAATTACCTTGGCACTATTGATTGCCAAGGAGCTATAAGGATTCTTCCAACACCTTGAGAAAGATGTACCTAAGTATCTAGATACCTACCTACCTACCTACTGTGTTTATCTCACGAATAAACAAAGTAAAGTATGAAGTTGGTACCTACCTAGGCGTCCACAAAGGAGTCCCGACCCTGGACCCTGGGCCCTAGCCTAGACCTGACCCAAGAGAAATAAAGAACTCATGCTACAGAATACAAGCGGCCTTTAACGCAACGTCTTGATCATAGTCCCGATTCCGACCCTCGCTGAAAATAAAGAAATTGAGCTGAGTAGGTTTTTTTTTTTTTTTTTTTTTTTTACCTAGGTAGGGAACCTAGTTACTTTACTTACCAAAACATCATGTCGAACATTATGAGAGAACTTTAGGCGATCAGCTATCCTTCCGGATTATGAAATTATGAATGTAGGTATAGGTACCCAGAATCATCCCAAAATCGCAAAGCTAAACTGTTCAGTCGTTCACGACGTTCACGTGGCAAATCGGCACCGAATATTTGAAGAAGTAACCGTTGTTTCCGAACGCACTTGGGACGATGTGAACGGTTCTTTGACAAAATTTTCTCTGTGCGCAGACTTTTTTCCTCCGTGTCGCGCGAAAATTTGAATTTTTCCACCTCCACTTGCGTACTTGCTGTGCTGTGATAAGGATAAATTTCTCGTTAATTTTATTAACCTAGTTTTAAAATCTAATTAAATCAGGTCTTCTTATCCTCAGGCCTTGTTAGTGATAAGGACATTCTGATCGCTAGAATGAGAATCTGTGGTTTCCAGAGGCTGTGAGTGATCATTTCTGTGTGGTTAATAAAATGTCTGATAACAAGGGTAAGTAACAGGTACCAAACTCTCTCTGGTACTGTTTATCCAGCCTTGTACTTTATGTGGACAGTGATACATATATGTCATGATCATGAACTCTCTCTTAACAACAGGAATACAGTTCTGAAACTCTTGGATTATTCAATTGTTCTTGGACAATGGTGTGTTGTGCATGGTCAAAATCTGGCTAGGGAAACTGCTCAACATCAAAATAATAATTTTGCATAGTTACATTGGTGAAAATAATTATATCTCTTATAGTAGGTAGGTATGTCTCTTGTGAGCCTGTCGAAGCTCCCATACATATCTACCTAGGTTCTAGATTTTGTATTGGGAGTCTTATTTCTACACTAGGTAAAGCTCAAAAAGGATGAAGATCAAACCGGGCGGGAATCGAACCAGTGACCTAGTACTTACACGCTACCTTGTAAGCTAACTAGGCTGGCACCTCGCCTACTACCTATGATAAATGCAGGTCATTGGTGCTTTCTCAGGTTACCAATAACAAGGAAATATCAAAACCAATAACTACAACCATTAGAACACGCCAAAAATGCTACAAACATTACAAAAACGCCAACCAGAGAAGAATACAACCATTAGAACACGTCGAAAACGGAAGAAAGTTAAAAATCTCTTACCATTACGCTGAGAAATTAGGAACTCCGGGTTTATCGAGACGAACCACTAAACAATTATGCTGAACTTTATGATTGATGGCACCGAGTCACCCTGACTTATTCGACTGATGGGTTCACAAACATATTATTTTTGTTGCTTCAGAAAAGTATAAAAATTGACAATGTTACAATTGTCTGGCTAGGGGACGTTAAACAGAGAGAAGACTAGCGTCTGGCTGTGGGACTATAAACAGGGAGGAGAACAGCTAACCCTAACTGGGTTCACACCAAGATAATTAGATGTGTCAATATAATAACTCGCCCAGGGGCGGTCACGAACCGGGCCCGGGGGCTAAAGCCCGCCACTCACGATTTTATCGCATGCGATGATCGATGGATTGACCGGTAAAACTCATCGTGTGTGGCGAGCGAACTCTGCCAAAGGTTTTTTTTTAAGAGGTTTGATAGAGGGAACTGTAACTGCCAAGGCCTTATCCTCCCGAAATGGAAGAAAGAAGGATGACAGGATGGGAGAAAGCCAGCCGTTCCGAGAACAAACTGTCTTCCTTCGCTTTCGGGACGATGAGACCTCAGCCTTTATACTTTTCTCTATCAGACGGATCAGACCTCTTCAAAAAAGTAAAAAAAAAATCTTTTGGGGGGGAAACTGAGGAGCCTGAGCCCGGAGAACATGTTACCAAATGAAACCCCTGAGATCGGCCCTAATAAATCTTTTGGGGGGGAAACTGAGGAGCCTGAGCCCGGAGAACATGTTACCAAATGAAACCCCTGAGATCGGCCCTAATAAAGCCATAGACTGGTATACGCACACAGTAAGTGTATTTCTTGTGAATTTCATATATGTTCGCTGTATGAGCGAAATGTAAACAGTACATACTAAACTTCTAGGCACTGTAACGTCTTGTGTCAGCAGTGGTTGTGTTAGAAGGTGTGGTGTGGTGTGTTGTGGTGTGTATAGAGGGGAGTTATCATGGGAAAACATTTTGGTCAAGCAATATGTATTATTTCACGAAGATACCTACTTTGGTGGACGTGGTGGTGTAGTGGTCTTGTGGTGGGTACACAATTACACAAACATAGAGGGGAGTTATCATGGGAAAACATTTTGGTCAAGCAATATATATTATTTCACGAAGATACCTACTTTGGTGGACGTGGTGGTGTAGTGGTCAACACGATCGCCTGCTTATCAGGAGGACTTGGGTTCAACTTCAACGCCAGTCAAGATATGGCATTTTATCTTCAACATTGCTTAAGATTTCGACCACAGTAATAGTTAATAGCTTACTGTTGGGGTCAATGTTCTCTGAAGTAAGCTAAAGCGAAAAAGTCATTTTACCCCAACAAAATGTCACTTTCTCTGTAAAATGTTGAGGATAAAATCCCACAGCCCACAGCCCATACCTCGGCTTCGACTGGGATTGAACCCAACCCTTCCTCATTATCAGGTTCCACCGAGACAGATTTACCAGTCAGTTTGTATCCGTCACAGCTCCACCACTGGACATAGAAACCAAAGTGAACCATCTAACTGAAGACAAACTTCATCTAGCCAAAGCTCTGCTCAACTCTGCCCAGAAGCTGAGTACACATCAGGAACAAATGGAATGGTTGGCGGGACAGTGTGAAGTGTGGAGAAGTAAATTCTTAGCTAGCAGGTAAGTAAAGGGTTGGTGGAAATGGAATGGAATAAAGGTTCTGTTTTTGTTTGAGATAAATGGACATCTACCTATACAATAGAAATGGAGAGCATAGTACTTCAGGATGGACTTGAGAAAAAAAAAGGGAAAAGAAAAAATGTAAGTGCCTACCTACTTATCCTTTGGTATTTTGGTAAATGTTTACATTTGTCTTGAAATCTCTGGCTTTTTGTCCATCAGCCAAGCAGAATATGGTATCATATAGTCATCTTGGATTATGATAACACATTGCAGGACCTGAAACTGTAGGTACTCCTGCTATAAATGTATCTTGGAGGATAGTGGATTATTTTATTAAAATTGTTTCTTTTCTGTTCCCCTTCAGCTTGATGGTAGAGGAGCTAGCCAAATGGAAAGCAGCCCTGACTCAGAAAGTATGTGATTACCAGGATATCACCAGGAAAATACTCACTGAACACCAAATCACTCATGTTGCTACTAGCAAAACTTATACGTAAGTTTTTTTACAGGGCTGAAACTGTATTGGTAGGTAACTGATGCTATGTGTCTGGTTGCTCCTCTCTTGAGAGAGCTATGTAATTTATCACTGTGACCTTTAGTGTAGATCTATTGTGACCTATGTAGGTGACTGCTAAGATTTTTAATAATTGCGGGCGGGTTTCACCTTCCATTCATTGACAATTTACCAGGATCACAAAGATCACCCAGCTTGAGTGGAACTGGGAAAAGCCAGAAGCACGTAATTGCCCAGATTGCCATCCATACAGATACTAACCTCGTGCAACGTTGCTTAACCTCAGTAATCCATTGGAAACTGATGCATTTAACGCGCTATCGCCGCTGACTTCAAGTATAAGTCGCGCTTTATTCAGACTGTCAGCCTAGGCCTAGAACAAGTAGTTCCATTATACTAACAGATTTTAGCGGTATTTATTTTTTAGCTAAATTCCCTTTATTATTTTTTCCCTCAAGTAAAGTTCATCTTCCATCTCATGACAGGAACCTAGCCATCCTGGGGAACAATTTCGACCTGAGCGTCATGACTGATGCCGAGGCGAGAATCAAACCCAAGTCCTCCACTGTGGTAGACCTAGCCACGGGCTGTGAGTCACTCAGCGCTTCACTCAAAGAGCAACTGCTGGGTAGTAGTCCATTCCCTATCAATACGTTTGTACCTGACCTGGCCTCCGGGGAGTATCTTACTGAGGCTGAAAAACAAGCTTACCAGGTGAGTTGAAATTGAAATAGGAAGGCCTTGTGAGGGGGGGAACTGAACCTAACAGCGGAAGTCTTATCGTTCCGAAAGCGAAGAGAGAAGGACGGGATAGGAGAAAGCCAGCCGTTCCTGGAACGAACCTTATCTGTTTACAATGAAATTCGGCTCGGGCGGGAATCTTACCCATGAAGTTCACCCGCGGCGGGAAGCGAACCGCGACCTCACGCTTATAACAGAGGCGTGTTCCCCCCCAAGCTAACAAGGCTGACTTGAAGGCCTTTTTTTAATATAACTGCATACTAAGGTTTTTAGTGACGGACTCTTCCCCCCAACCGTTGATGTTTTTTTTTTTTTTTTTTTTTTTTTTTTTTTTTTTTTTTTTTAATAAAATTTTTTTATTTTATGCAGCCAACAATGTAGGTACCTAGGTAATTACTCGAGGAGGTCAGTAGAGGTAGGTAATTGGATGGGTATGATGAGGACAAAAGAGTCATCAAGTATATGAGGGGAAACTACCATACCAGACCTACCTACCTTATAATATTACCTACTATGGAAATTGGAACCTTACTTTTATTGCTATTAGAATTCCTGGATCAGTAAGATTACTGATGTGTTAAAACCTTAAAACTTTTTTTTTTTTTTAGAGCCACCGAGAGAGACCTAGTAACCTGCCTAATAGATATTATTACTAGGTAATTAGGTTCGGAAAGTTGGGTGCTCTCCCCAATCACTTGGGTGATATCCCCAATCACTTTAGGAACCACTAGTGTCACCTGTCACGCCTGGATTGAGATGTTCATTGAGTAAATATAGCAGGAATCTCATTGCATAGAATATCGGCTCTTCACAAACAGAATAGCCTATCAACTTTTTTTAAGAGTGTACCTACTTCTTAGGGCCTTAGGCTAAATGAGTAGGTAATAAGCTTTTTTTTAATTTCTGAAGTTTATACTAAACAACCTGTCACAACGTTGAAAAACTTCAGAAATCTGTAGGGAACCAGTGCATTGAATGTGGCATGATTTGTGTTGCACATTGCATAATTTCTCCATGCTCAGGCGTTCATAAGAATTCCATTATTTTCTTTCAGTAATTCCCATTATTGTTCTTAAAATAAATTTTATTATTTTCAAGAATTCCATTATTTTCTTTTCAAATAATATTCGTTTTACAGCCCATGATGTTAATTTTAATGTGTTAAGAAAAAAGGTGCAAGGAAGGATTTTTCCTGAAAGGAAATCAAACCTATGACCTAGCTAGCGGATAGAATTTACTAGGCAGGTCCGCTACCGTTGCATAAAGCTAGGCTAGATATTCAGGGGATCCAGGATACCCAACGCTTGGCGGTATTTTACCGCTTTTTGGCGGTTTTCTGTGTAATTTAACGATATCTCGGGAACGGTATATGAGCTAGAGACTTGAAATTTGGTATGTAGTTCACAAATGTGACAAGGATGCATCACAAAACGTTTGGTTGAGACTGGAACACCTGGCATCATTCAATAGGATAAGGAAAGTCGTGTGATGTTCACACCAGATTTTTTTTTTTTTTTTTTTTTTTTGTGACTATAAGATGCAGAATATGAAAAAGATATGTTTCAAGTTCCAAAACATTATATTGTATTATATTGCTCTCTCGAGACAACTATTTTCTTGCAGGCTATTATCCTTTTGCTGATTGCATATCCACAAATATGAGATAGGTACTTCGTTGTTGTTTTTTAATATGTAGGTACTAGAATCATAATATTGGTCTGTGTTTGTTCAGTTTTGATTGGTAGATTATTGGTTTCCCCAGTAGCTATTGAAAACAAAACTGAAAACCCTACATAAAGATAATTACTGTTACAATAGAAAACAAAGATAAGCTCTCTACATACTCCAAAATCAATCCTGAATTCCTGATACACTTGCACACATTGACAAATTGGTCATTAGACTCATTAGCAAAATATTGACAGGAAGACCAAAACATTATATTGTATTATATTGCTCTTTCGAGACAACTATTTTCTTGCAGGCTATTATCCTTTTGCTGATTGCATTTCCACAAATATGAGATAGGTACTTCGTTGTTATTTTTTAATATGTAGGAACTAGAATCATAATATTGGTCTGTGTTTGTTCAGTTTTCATTGGTAGATTATTGGTTTCCCCAGTAGCTATTGAAAACAAAACTGAAAACCCTAGGTACATAAAGATAATTACTGTTACAATAGAAAACAAAGATAAGCTCTCTACACACTCCAAAATCAATCCTGAATTCCTGATACACTTGCACACATTGACAAATTGGTCATTAGACTCATTAGCAAAATATTGACCTCAGGAAGATTCCTCCCTTCTTCGGGGACATGATTCCATTACTTTCAAGTTTCCAAAATTGAGCTTGCTAGCTAGGTACATATGTAAGTAGGTACTTTTGAAGGTACTTTTCAAGAACTATGATTTTATTAAAGTAAAAACCAGAAAAAGAAACTTTGAAAAACTGTCCCTGCTGGCGTCTAACCACCAGCTCTGCTATTTTGGACTTTAAAGCTCATTTCAACAGTCCCATGATTCTTACATTACATTGAAATGGGATACTCTTCTAATGAAAGTCCTATTTGCGGAGTCCATGGAGTATGTTGGACGAGTACTTCCTAAATGATTCTTAAGTTTTTGGTACTTTATCCATCACCTTTTTGCTATTTGTACCTACCTAGGTATCTAGTACCTCGTTTATACATGATATATACTCTTCTAATAAAAGTCCTATTTGCGGAGTCCATGGAGTATGTTGGACGATTACTTCCTAAATGATTCTTGAGTTTTTGGTACTTTATCCATCACCTTTTTGCTATTTGTACCTACCTAGGTATCTAGTACCTCGTTTATAAGAAGAGTAAAACCATGAGCATGTGTAGGTTAACGAAAAGTTCACTGAGTTCTTAAGTAGATTCTATCGATTTGTTTTCTCCAATAATAGTTGAGGTAAACTCAATCACACCAGAACAATTACTTACCAATATACCTAGTTTCCTGATCAATGTCTTTTGGTTGTTTATCTAACAGTTCTTTTTGAGTATTGTTTAGTGTCGTGATATTACTTGTAACGGTTGTAGTAGTTCTTTACTACTTTTAAGTGCCTGTACATTTTTTTTTAATCAGTTCTTTTTTATCTGAAAATTTTGTAGACAAGTTTTCTGTTTTCGTCTTTGTTTCTTTGTTATTCAGAAAAAAAGTTAGATACCTACCAAATATTTTTGAATTGAAGGCAAGAATCCTTAGATCTCAATCGATGTGTGAACTTTAATAAGTAGTTTATTACCTCCAACTATTGGGATAGCATTTAACAATAGGAAAAAAAGTTTCCAGCTAGTTAAGAAATTACCTGAGTCAGTAAAAATTAAAAATCATGAGAACATTATCAAAGTGCTCTGAAGTTGTTACAATTGCATCTGAAAATAGTAATTGAGAAAATTCTTGATATGACTTTATTAAGACTTTCATTTCCATTTGGAATTAAGTTTATTATGTTGTGACTTTTGATTATTTATTCTTTCCAAGTCGAAGAATCAATTACTTTTTGATTGTGAGTGCATTTTATATTTACCCAACGATGTGTTATTTCATCAACAAGAAAATCATCATTCTCGTCCAGGTAACTTTTGTTTTTTCTTTCTTGTGGTCCCAATTTATAGCTTTGGGGTATTGTTTCCAAGTCGAAGAATCAATTACTTTTTGATTGTGAGTGCATTTTATATTTACCTAACCATGTGTTATTTCATCAACAAGAAAATCATCATTCTCGTCCAGGTAACTTGTTTGTTTCTTCTTTCTTGTGGTCCCAATTTATAGCTTTGGGGTAATTGGGCACCTATCTAGCTATTGTTAACTTGTTTGTTTCTTCTTTCTTGTGGTCCCAATTTATAGCTTTGGGGTATTGTTTCCAAGTCGAAGAATCAATTACTTTTTGATTGTGAGTGCATTTTATATTTACCTAACGATGTGTTATTTCATCAACAAGAAAATCATCATTCTCGTCCAGGTATAACTTTTGTTTCTTCTTTCTTGTGGTCCCAATCTATAGCTTTGGTGTAATTGGGCACCTATCTAGCTATTGTTACATGTACATCCTCAAGTTCATCTTGAAATAGCTTGTAGCCTCCGGCGCGGCGCAGCGTTAACCCTAGAAAGGTAGACTGTTTTTTACTTTCCTTATTCTATAGGAAGGAAAGTAATGTAATCGGGTCAAATTTTCGATAGTCAGTTTTTAGTGGGGTCCCTAGAGCCTAGAGCCTAAATACAAAGTTTCAGCAGGTCCGTGTGTCTGTCTGTAAACAAAATATCTCGAGAACGGTAAGAGCTAGAGATGTGTAGTTCTTTACTACTTTTAAGTGTCTGTACATTTTTTTTTACTCAGTTCTTTTTTATCTGAAAATTTTGTATACAAGTTTTCTGTTTTCGTCTTTGTTTCTTTGTTATTCAGAAAAAAAGTTAGATACCAAGTATTTTTGAATTGAAGGCAAGAATCCTTAGATCTCAATCGATGTCTGAACTTTATTACTTTAATATAGTTAATTACCTCGAACTATCAGGATAGCATTTAACAATAGGAAAAAAGTTTCCAGCTAGGTAAGAAATTACCTGAGTCAGTAAAAACTAAAAATTAAAAATCATGAGAACATTATCAAAGTTTTCTGAAGTTGTTACAATTGCATCTCAAAATAGTAATTGAGAAAATTCTTGATATGACTTTATTAAGACTTTCATTTCCATTTGGAATTAAGTTTATTATGTTGTGACTTTTGATTATTTATTGTTTCCAAGTCGAAGAATCAATTACTTTTTGATTGTGAGTGCATTTTATATTTACCTAACCATGTGTTATTTCATCAACAAGAAAATCATCATTCTCGTCCAGGTAACTTTTGTTTCTTCTTTCTTGTGGTCCCAATTTATAGCTTTGGGGTATTGTTTCCAAGTCGAAGAATCAATTACTTTTTGATTGTGAGTGCATTTTATATTTACCTAACGATGTGTTATTTCATCAACAAGAAAATCATCATTCTCGTCCAGGTACCTAACTTTTGTTTCTTCTTTCTTGTGGTCCCAATTTATAGCTTTGGGGTAATTGGGCACCTATACAGTTATTGTTACATGCATGGCAGACGCATGCAGATCCTCAAGTTCATCTTGAAATAGCTTGTAGCCTCCGGCGCGGCGTTAACCCTAGAAAGGTAGACTGTTTTTTACTTTCCTTATCCTATAGGAAGGAAAGTAATGTAATCGGGTCAAATTTTCGATAGTCAGTTTTTAGTGGGGTCCCTAGAGCCTAAATACAAAGTTTCAGCAGGTCCGTGTGTCTGTCTGTAAACAAAATATCTCGAGAACGGTAAAAGCTAGAGACTTAAAATTTGGTATGTAGCTGTCAAATGTGACAAGGATGCGACACGAAACTTTTGGTTAAGAACGGTGCAACGCTTGGCGGTATTTTACCGCTTTTTGGCGGTTTTCTGTGTAATTTAACGATATCTCGGGAACGGTATATGAGCTAGAGACTTGAAATTTGGTATGTAGTTCACAAATGTGACAAGGATGCATCACAAAACGTTTGGTTGAGACTGGAACACCTGGCATCATTCAATAGGATAAGGAAAGTCGTGTGATGTTCACACCAGATTTTTTTTTTTTTTTTTTTTTTTTTGTGACTATATAGATGCAGAATATGAAAAAGATATATGTTTCAGTTCCAAAACATTTATTGTATTATATTGCTCTTTCGAGACAACTATTTTCTTGCAGGCTATTATCCTTTTGCTGATTGCATATCCACAAATATGAGATAGGTACTTCGTTGTTGTTTTTTAATATGTAGGTACTAGAATCATTAATATTGGTCTGTGGTTTGTTCAGTTTTGATTGGTAGATTATTGGTTTCCCCAGTAGCTATTGAAACAAACTGAAACCTATACCATAAAGATTAATTTACTGTTAACAATAGAAAACAAAGATAAGCTCTTCTACTCCAAATCAATCCTGAATTCCTGATACACTTGCACACATTGACAATTGGTCATTAGACTCATTAGCAAAATATTGACAGGAAGATTCCTCCTTCTTTGGGGACATGATTCATTATTTCAAGTTTCAAATTGAGCTTGCTAGCTACGGTACATTAAGTAGGTACTTTTGAAGATACTTTTCAAGAACTATGATTTTATTAAGTAAAAAACAGAAAAAGAAAACTTTGAAAAACTGTCCCTGCTGGCGTCTAACCACCAGGCTCTTCATAAATTAATAAACTTCAGTAAGTTTGTACTAATTAAATAATATTAATACTAAACCTAACCATTTTGTTTTAAAGTTGCCAAGAGCTGAGTTTTGGTCGAACAAAACACTGCAACTATTTTGTTTTTTTTTTTTTTTTTTTTTTTTTTGAGCTAATAGTGGGTAATTATATTCTATAGAATAAAAGCTTGAAGCATTTTCTTTATTATTATTTTCGCCCTACCCTGAAGAACCCGCATTCCAAGGAAATATTTTTGTCTCCCAGGAGGGACATTTATATTGTCATGAAATATTGAACTCTATTGTCTGGCAGACGAACATTAAATTTGAATTATGAGAATGTTTATTTGACTTCTTGTATCCCATATTATGAACGAATTTAAGCAATAACGATGGATTTATGTAAAGCATGCTACCATTTATTATTGCTGTGCATGAGATCATTATCATGGAATACTTGAGAGTTCTATGTAATAGCTGCTACTGTAATATCTAACACCACTGTAACTACGACAGACACATGAATGAGCATTGAGCGTCATGAAAAAAAAAAATCCTCCAGTCTTAAGATACAACTCAATTTATTTCTTCTCTTCGTAGCGTTTTTCCCACGACTTTTTCATTATTATTTATTAATTTCCGTCCATAATCTGAGCTTGAAATTTCAATTATTTGTTTTCCTTCTCGTTTTTCAAATATTTCATTTTTAAAAACATTTCAAGTTCATTGAACTTTAACGAAATTTTATTTTGTCAAAATCATATTTTGCTTCTTTTCTCACAATTATTATCAGTGACTTATATGGATAATGTTGGTCTTATTGTTTCAGATACTATGCTTGTGTTCCCATCTGTATGGTGTCAAAGTCTATCACGGAACAACACAAGAAGAATCGGAAGAAGATCAATCAGAGGAAGAAGTTCCAGAACATGATGAGTCAGAGGAAATTATTATCAGTGACTTATATGGACAATGTTGGTCTTATTGTTTCAGATACTATGCTTGTGTTCCCATCTGTACGGTGTCAAAGTCTATCACGGAACAACACAAGAAGAATCGGAAGAAGATCAATCAGAGGAAGAAGTTCCAGAACATGATGAGTCAGAGGAAGAAGGAGATGATGAAGAACCTAATCCTGAGTATGATGAAGATATTGACTACACGAAGTTCTTTCCAGACAAGCCAAAAAAGCCCGAACTGGGACATATTGTAGAACCATTTGACCTTTCTCAATTTTTCAGAGACGTAGATGCAGGCAAATACAATAGAAATAGCGAATACAGAGGTGATCCTAGTGAAAGTCAAAGTGTGAATTTAAACGTTTTGTCAAACGCAAATTTAACGTTCCCTGATTTTTTTGATGCGTCCGCTACAAATACTTTCGAGGAAATTGTGGAAAAAGAAACAGACAGACATGTTGGTCCAGCAATGACAAAAGATTTCGATAGGTTAGTTGAAGACATTGACTTCGATATAGACATGCACGAAGACAGAATAAGATCGGAAAGATCAGTCGACAACCAGAATAAGACACAAGAAAGCAGTACAAAACCTACTGAGAAATTTCTAAAAACGAATACTACAACTTTCTCCGGCGAAAGTCCATATAATCAGGAACGCTTGAGTCTGAAGGAACGCATGAAAAGAAAACAAAGTGAGCGAAATAAAAATGGAACCATTCATGAACCGGCTCAAAAAACTGTCGTTAAGCAGATGGTCAGTTCTGAAGTTGGACCTAAGGTAAGTGATTATATCCTTGAGCGAAATTTGCTTAGTAAAAACAACCCATCGGAAGTGTCAGGTCCTATACAACCTGGCAAAATGGTACACCTGATACCAAAGAACTGCATCAAGAACAGTGCATTGCATGTTCATGTATCAAAAGAACCCAAGTATGTACCTTACGAGCCATACAAAGCAGCCGTCAACCCTCGTATGCCATGTTTGAAGCAAAAGAAAACAAAAATAAATGTGAAGAAGAAAGCAAAAGAGGATGACTCGGGGATTTCTATTCATCAACCAGTACCTGTAACCCAAGCAACTGATGTTAGTAAAGATGTGGCAACTGACAATCAAGATTCTGTACAAGATGATATGAAACATCTAAACATATCAGACTGTCCTGTAAGTTTCACTATGTTGAAATTGTTTTAAATACCTACAGTCACACAAGACATAGGGACAATAATTATCCAGGATTATCAAGATAAATACCTAATTACCTAAGTTTGGTCTATTTTTGCTAGCAGATTTTCAAGTGTTTTTGTTTTTTTTTGTTTTTTTTTTTTTTTTTTTTAGGCCTTTGAAGATATTCATCAAGCAGTACCTGTAACCCAAGCAACTGATTTTAGTAAAGATGTGGCAACTGACAATCAAGATTCTGTAGAAGATGATATGAAACATCTAAACATATCAGACTGTCCTGTAAGTTTCACTATGTTGAAATTGTTTAAAATACCTACAGTTACTTACACAAGACATAGGGACAATTAATAATTATCCAGGATTATCAAGATAAATACCTTATTACCTAAGTTCGGTCTATTTTTGCTAGCAGATTTTCAAGTATTTTTGTTTTATGTTTTTTTTTTTTTTTTTTTTTTTTTTTTTTTTTTTTTTTTTTTTTTTTTAGCTCTATGCTAGTTCGCCAATATCACCAGGTAGCTCACCATACAATCCTCAAAATATTCCTCCTTCTAGTTCTTTTGCTCACATGTATCGAACTTTTGATAACGATCAACCACTCTCAACTCATTATTCCACCAACCATGATCCTAATCATTCATCATATGAGAGTTCAAGTCACAGATCGGATCCGGGTACTTATGAACCCTATAGTAATTTCAAATATGATCCTCCATCAAGTTTTGGGTATGGTTCATCTTATAAAGGGAAATCAAAAAGTTCTAAGCCTCATAGTATGGTTGAAGTAGATGGTGACTCTCCTGACATGGAATACCAAAGGGTAAAGGAACCAATCAACGACCATGCTGATCCTGATGAGAACAATTTTGATATCGACAAGTTTATATCCGACTTCAATACTGATCCACCTTACTCAGCAGATGAAGAAGAACAGAGTGATGAAGGTGGAGACGAAGGAGAGGAAGGTGAAGGAGAAGAAGAGGGGGGAGAAGAAGAAACTGACGAAGGAGAAACTGAAACAAGACCACAAGAATATTTGTATAAGAAAACTGTCTTTGGAGGCAAACCACGGGAATCAAATTTAGAAAGAGGCTATGAAAAAACACGTTCCTCTGATTTTAGACCAAAGAAAAAAATTAAAACGCCATCCATCCAACCTTCGTTTGGACCGAAGAAATTCAAAAATTATTTCGATAACGGAAGAGGCTCTAGTGCGACAGAAAAAGAAATCCCTAAAAAAATCAATCATCCCATTAGTGAAAAACAATCAAAATCAAAACCAATGAAGAAATGTGTAAAAACTACAAAAATGTTACCAGGTGGTCAGAAAAAAATGAAATGCAAGATATGCGAAAATCTTAAAACCGGAGGAAAATCCGAACATTGTTCTTATCTCGTGAACCCAAATAAAGATAATTTTGTAGTAGGAACAGAAGAAGTTACATACCGAACAATAAATTCAAGGCGGAAAAGAGATGTGACAAAACACGAACAGTCGAAAATTCTTGGAACCGTTGGTAATGTCCAAAATTATCCCAAGTTAGACAACTGAGGACCTAGTGGACACCCCTGTGATACGCCCAGATGACTAGATTTCAAAACCAAACAATAGAACCCCTCAATCCGACCAGGTTCTCAATACACGCTGCTCAAGGTCACAAAACAACGTGACTGACGGTCTTGGAGTCCGAACTCCGAACCTTCTGTCTACTCACCAAGTACGGACCAGATCACAGGCAGCTCACACGTCCATCAAGGTGACGACACTCCAAACGTTACCACGCCAGCGGATTATTCGGTGTGACTCGAACCAGTGGGTATGTGGTGTCAGGTATTTAAAGAAAGTAATTAGTAAGTAGGTTCTCGTGTGGTTTGGACACGGTTGACTACGCCACATTGCTGAGTTTCCCATTGTGCCGACCGCGTCACTGGAACTTGCTGAACAATTGATTGGGTCTTGGTAAATATTTGGATTGAGCAATGGTATTTCGTCTGTGAGGTTCAACGAGACTTGAGACGTGACGAATTATCCCAAGTATGAAAATGGCATAACTCTAACGGATAATTCTATTGTAAGAGTTAAAAGAGAAGATGATTATGACGAGGACGACGAAGAAGAAGATGAAGATGAGAACATAGAAGCAGAGTATGGACCTGAATATGATCCATACTTCGGTGAGCCTGTAGGATATAAATCATCTGATGGTGGCTCTTGCCGAACCGTTTACGATGATGACGGATCAGAATGTAGAGTGTGCCGTAATAGGAAAACAAATGGAGAATTCAAAGAGTGTTCTTATACAAGTAAACCCCAAAAACAAGCCTATGAGTTTGGAAGTTCCAAAGTGTACGGTTCAGGAAAACAACCTCGCTTTAGGAGACATCATCCGTCTAGATTTCGTCGGAGCGAACCTAAAGAAATTTTATCTAGAAAAACTAAAAAATATTTAGGAGAAAAATCTAAAAGAAATAAAAAGGCAAATGATCCCCAAGATAATTCTAATCATGGTAATTTACAAACTGATGACAATAAGCTATACGGAAAAAATTCAGAAGTTTCTAGGCTAGAATCACAACTTTTGGGAGAGATTTCAAAAGGTGAAAACCGTGCTAAAGAAGATATGAGCAACGAAGATACAAACTCAGCTTATCGAAAATACAAGATCTCCGAACATTATGCAGGAACACCATCTCAACCCATTTCCATAGGAATTGATTCCAATCCCAACTCAAATGAAGGCGGAGAATACATCAATGATTACTACTCACAAAGAGAAAATAGAAAAGGTGAAGTTTTTGCTGATGAAATTCCAGCAGAGTCAAACTTCAGAAGTAGTGAGAGAAAACGGTCTGACCTGTATGATGATCACTTCTCTCGATCTTTTCCGGAACTATTGGATGGTAAAGAATCCCTCGAACTTCCTTCATTAAAGAAAAGTTCAAGTCTCTTGGGTGATAGCTCAGAAGGCTTGTTTTCCAACAGGAATAGTTTTTCAAATAATAAATTCAAATCCAGAGGTTTGCTCGGTGATAATGGATTCCAATCAGGAGGGCTTCTTGATGATAAAGATTTTTTCAAAAACAACAAATTGAAACTTGGAAGGCAATTCTCGGACACAAAAGCTGACGCTCGTGAACTATTTGATGACAGAGATAGTGATAATCTCAACAGAATGTTTGGAGAGTTTGCTGCCAAGGACAGAACTAATTGTAAGAAACGTTACAAAGATAAAATGACCTGTTACGAATGTGTTGACGAAAATAATATTCGCCAGGAAGAGTGTATCTACATTAAGAACTCCGAACCGGAAAGCAAGCAGGTAGCTTATAAAGAAACAAACCAATATAATAATCCGAAAGCACAGAGCTCCGAAGGACGAGAGAGTAGGATCTATACATTCCCAACCCACGAAATGTTCGAGGAAGAATATGACACAGCACCAACAAAAGAAACAAAAAGTAACAAGAAACATATAAAAAAGAAGCCTTATTATGATAATGAAAGACCAAGTGAAGAGCTGGAAATTGACATAAAAAGGAAAAATCCAAAATACCATTCGGGTTCTCTGAATCTTGGAGACAGCACTGAAGAAATGGAAGCCATTAAGAACATGGAAATACAGAAAGTGCCAGCGAAATCAAAATATGGAAAGAGAAGAGAACAATCTTATTCTGGAAGCTCTCATGTAGAAATGCCTTATTCCAATAGTGCTCAACGTGACGAAGAACTATCTGATGCCAGTGTAAGCTTGAAACATAACAAGGTAGTGTTATATGCCTATTACCTACGTAGGTATAATTTCTACAATCAAAGCTACCAACAAGTACAATGACTTCAATCATTTGCTGTCTGTGAATTTTATTTAGAGTACCATATGGAAACTAATCCTTTTGGAATTAAATCAGTTCGCCCGAAAGCTTTTCTGAAAGAGTCTGGGAAAAAAAAGCGCGAGTGTCAAAGTCGTGATTTTAATAATACCCATCTATAAACTCTTATTAAATAGAAATTTACTACTTTAGTTTTCAATAATTATTTTCCTTTAATTTTGCATAAAAAGGATTTCGTGCTACCAATCATCTGCTTTAGAGCAGAGTTTTGGATTTATTTATTTATTTTTAGGCATTCTTTTCTATCCAATCCCTGTACCTTTCAACCTGAATAAGCGAAAGAGAAAAAGTTATGATTGCTTACAAAACTTACCCATCTCATTGATTTTGTATTGCAGCTAACGGAACTATTAGCCCCAGCAATCATTGCCCTCGTTCTCTGTACCAACATAACGTTAGGTAGGTATAATGTAATAGAAAATCGTGTGATGAATAAAGTTAATAAAAGAAGAAGAAAAGGAAAAAGACAAAACGTACCTAAACGGAGTGTTCACGTATATTTGGCTCTCCCTCTCCCCTGTCTCTTTCTCATTCTATCTCCCTCTTCTGATTTTCTCTACACAATAAAATTCTCAGTATTTATGCAGAAATGCTTCAAATAAACAAGTGAAGTACTGAAGTACCCACTAAAAGGACGCCCAATTTACAATTTAACAAGGTCATGAGAAATTTGGGAAAAATTTTAAAGAGATTTTCAAGTAAGGGTGAGAGATTTTCGTGAATAAATAATAAAAGTGAAAAGGGAGAGGTGAAAATCCGAAATTTTCAATTGAAAAGGAAATTAATTCCGAGTTTCTGATTTGATTCTGTTTCTTCTTCTTTCCAAATTAATCTGAATAGACAGATAAACATCTGAAATTTAGATTTTAGGTCATACCTAAGTTGTGAAAATTTTTGTTCATAAAATTTACAGGTGGTGTTATTCTGAGAAATGAAGGAACAAAATTTTTGGATAAGAAAGAAACGTCAATATTAAGATTATTAAGCCTTCTGGAAAAAGGTGCTATCTAATCTCTCCCTAAAAGCAAGAAATTTAAAGCTCATGTTAAATTATAAAATTAGGTATAGGTAGGTATTATGTACCTACATCATATTAAAAAGTTTTCCTTTATTTAGGCTCCTCCTCCTCCTCCTCCACCACCTACTCCTCTCTCTCTCTCTCTCTCTCTCTCTCTCTCTCTCTCTCTCTCTAAATAGATCTCTCTCTCCAAACCTTTGTTGATAACAGGAATAACAAAACCTGACATGACATGTAAATCTTCAATCAGAAAATACAAAAGTCCCAACCCACAAACATAGGTAGGTATTATGTGCCTATAATCCCTACAATCAACAATCAAAAAATACATACCTATACATATCTATCTAGAGATTATCTCTTCAATCAACATTAGGTACGTGGGTATATGCCTATGTAGGTAGTAGGTATAATATCTACAATCAAAGCTACAACAAGTACAATGACTTCAGTCATTTGCTGTCAATTTTATTTATATAGTACCTACCATATGGAAACTAATCCTTTTGGAATTAAATCAGTTCGCCCGAAAGCTTTTCTGAAAGAGTCTGGAAAAAAAAGCGCGAGTGTCAAAGTCGTGATTCTAATAATACCCATCTATAAACTCTTATTAAAAAGAAATTTAATACCTACTTTTTTATTATTATTATGTTAAGGCGGTCTCTTCCTGATCCCTAAAGTGCCGCGTCCATTTTAGTTTAGGACTATTGCACTGAATACCTACTTTAGTTTTCAATACTTACCTATTTTCCTTTAATTTTGCATAAAAAGGATTTCGTGCTACCAATCATCTGCTTTAGAGCAGAGTTTTGGATTTATTTATTTATTTTTAAATGTAGGTAGGTATAATCTTATATTATAAGAACAAGATCCATTCACAGTTCACATTTCATAGTTCACACACTGATCGCTCTATCTCGAGAACCACAACACGCATTCTTTTCTATCCAATCCCTGTACCTTTCAACCTGAATAAGCGAAAGAGAAAAAGTTATGATTGCTTACAAAGCTTACCCATCTCATTGATTTTGTATTGCAGCTAACGGAACTATTAGCCCCAGCAATCATTGCCCTCGTTCTCTGTACCAACATAACGTATCGTGTGATGAATAAAGTTAATAAAAGAAGAAGAAAAGGAAAAAGACAAAACGTACCTACCTAAACGGAGTGTTTACGTATATTTGGCTCTCCCTCTCCCCTGTCTCTTTCTCATTCTCTCTCCCTCTTCTGATTTCCTCTACACAATAAAATTCTCAGTATTTATGCAGAAATGCTTAAAATAAACAAGTGACTAAAAGGACGCCCAATTTACAATTTAACAAGGTCATGAGAAATTTGGGAAAAATTTTAAAGAGATTTTCAAGTAAGGGTGAGAGATTTTCGTGAATAAATTAATAATAAAAGTGAAAAGGGAGAGGTGGAAATCCGAAATTTTCAATTGAAAAGGAAATTAATTTTATTAATTCCGAGTTTCTGATTTGATTCTGTTTCTTCTTCTTTCCAAATTATGAATCTGAATAGACAGATAAACATCTGAAATTTAGATTTTAAGTCATACCTACCTAAGTTGTGAAAATTTTTGTTAATAAAATTTACAGGTGGTGTTATTCTGAGAAATGAAGGAACAAATTTTTTGGATAAGAAAGAAACATCAATATTAAGATTATTAAGCCTTCTGGAAAAAGGTGCTATCTAATACTCTCCCTAAAAGCAAGGAATTTAAAGCTCATGTTAAATTATAAAATTAGGTAGGTATAGGTAGGTATTATGTACATCATATTAAAAAGTTTTCCTTTATTTAGGCTCCTCCTCCTCCTCCACCACCTCCTCCTCCTCCTCCTCCTCCTCCTCTCCTCATAGTCCAAATGTGGACATAAAAAAGTGGACATTTTTAGGGGAAACACGAAAAACTCATATCTTTTGAAACAAGCATCCGATTTTAATGGTTTTGGTCTTGAAAAAGAGCTCAAATCTAAGGGAATCTGCTGGAATATATGGTATTTCTGGCAAAGTTGACATTGATTAGTTATATTAAGGTCAAATTTCCGAAATGTCCAGTTTTGGCACTTAACTATCCTCTGTTCAGTAATTAATTAAGAACATTCTTTTCTCCCTGATTGACTTTGAAGTTAAAGAGAAAAGGATGAATGGAATGATGCAAAACTTTTGAAGCAAAAAAGAAAGAAAAGAAAAAAGTTAGGTAATTTACGTAGAATACCTTATAAGTAGGTACTTGTATAGGTACTTTCGAAAATAAAACTGTAGGTATTTTGGTAAGAAAAAAAATCAATTTCTTATGAAGTGAAGAGTGCACTATTTATTTTTAATTTAACCAGTGGTAGGTCCCTCCTACCTTTATAAAAAAGGAGAGTAAAAATTCGGTGTGAACATCACACGACTTTCCTTATCCTATTGAGAAGCGTACGAGCCATCCAGTACGGAAGAAAAAAAAAAAAAGTTAGGTAATCTACGTAGAATACCTTATAAGTAGGTACCTACCTACTTGTATAGGTACTTTCGAAATAATGAAATAAAACTGTAGGTATTTTGGTAAGAAAAAAAAATCAATTTCTTATGAAGAGTGAAGTGAAGAGTGCACTATTTATTTAATTTAATTTAACCAGTAGGTCCCTACCTTTATAAAAAAAGGAGAGTAAAAATACGGTGTGAACATCACACGACTTTCCTTATCCTATTGAGAAGCGTACGAGCCATCCAGTACGGAAGAAACATGAACTGTTTATCATTGGGAGTTCTGCTTTGCTTGCTTGGAATTCCTGCCATGGCGTTGAAAATTGGTAAGTATACCCTACTTAAGTGGAAGGAAACAACCAGGCAAGGTTAATGCCGGAGGCGTACTCTAAGGCCAGCCACTCACTATGAGGTAGACCTGACAGATCAGGTCCGCCCGTCAGGTCTACTTGATGAGCACACACACCCTATCAGGTAGGCCTGACAGGCGGATCTGATAGTGAGTGGCTCGCCTTACCGTTAACAAAATCGTACACAAAACTGAACGTGTGTGAGTGTCGATCAGATCAGATCTATCGCATCAGTCCATGCATCGTATGCGATAAAACTCATCGTTAGTGGCGGGCTATATTTTAATTGTTTTATACGGAATTTCGATTATATCAACTTCTATACAGAACCTCGATAATATCAACTACCCTGGTTAGAATTAGTCGATATAATCGAGGTTCTACTGTACTTACAGGGTTGCCATTTTCACGATAAAACTCATCGTTAGTGGCGGGCTATATTTTAATTGTTTTATACGGAATTTCGATTATATCAACTTTTATACAGAACCTCGATAATATCAACTACCCTGGTTAGAATTAGTCGATATAATCGAGGTTCTACTGTACTTACAGGGTTGCCATTTTCCTCGAATCTACAAGTGGAAAATTAATCTACAGTGTTGCAATTTTTCACAGTAATGGTGGCAGAGGAGGGGGATGACATGAGCCCCCTGTTTCAAAAGTCGGTGATGGAAGAAGATGAGGACGTATCTGTCGAAGTTATCACGGTCAAACGATATAATGAAACAGAAGCAAGGAGAGAGTGTAAGTATGAAAAGAAACAGCGAGAAAAGGAAATTATCAATGAAACATAAGGAGAGTAACATCTTAATAAATAAAATTAGACAACCTTTTGTAAATTGGTAAAAATCGGGGAAAAATAAATGAGAAACATCCGAAATATGTATAAATGTACTCGATAGAAATCTCAAAAATCACACTAAATGTGGGCAAAAGAATTGGTCCACTTTTTTCGAAATCATCACATCAGTCGGAACAAGCTAGAAGTGCTTACAAAATCGCCCTACGCCACGTCACACCGTTCTCTAAATATTACGCCATGTAGGTAGGTACCTACATACATGTATGTAGAGACAATTTATAAACTCCATACAAAATTGTTGGGTATACAAAATCTCATGAACTCATGATCAAATTTCCATTGTGTGTTCAACATTTTTTTGCCGAATTTCATCAACACAGCAGATAGACAAACTCAATACAAAATTATAGTGTGAAAATCTAGAACGCACTTTGTTTATTCTATGTTTTTTTTTTTTTTTTTTTTTTTTTTTTTTTTTTTTTTTTTTTTTTGTTTTTTTGTGATTTTTTTTTTAGGGAGCTATGGACCATAGGACAGTGGTTCCAAACTTTTTTTGGACCGCGGAGCACCAAGCACTGCTGTAAACTCTACGGAGCACCCCCCAACCCTTTAGGGAATTTTTAAAAATAATTCGGAAATGATTCGGAAATGTTCATTAGCGCCACGGTCCGTACGGCTTGTTCCAATACTTCCCATTTGACTAAACATATTCGTGCGATTTTTTTTTTTTCTTTTTTTAATACGGTAAGAAAAATGAAACAGTAATGAAATGGAAAGATTAGAAAGGACACAATAAGTAATTTTCATTCCAGCAGGTAATTCAACACGAGACCACTATAAATATTCAGATATTCCTTTCTGTGTAATTATAAAAAAATGTTGACATGTTTTACAATTCATTTTTAATTAGGACTAGAGGTGTCACCGCTCACCGGGCTAGTTTTAGGGTGTATTCATAGACGCTGCTTCTTATCATGCCTCGAATGGCATTCGAACCCTCGCTTATATCTACCGGACGAGTGCTTTACCGAGGTATTAGACAGAAGATGTTTTATTTATACAGAAAAAATCAGAGTAATACCTAAAGCTGTGTCCAACTGTCCTTACACAGTCTACGGCCGTCGATCAACGAGGTGGATCTTTGCTGTCGAAGCAATATACGGTTTCCGTCGACATCGATCGATCGACAGCCATAGACTATATGTATAGATACAGCTAAAGACTCATCAGTGATCATTTCATTTGTAATACCTAAAGCTGTGTCCAACTGTCCTTACACAGTCTACGGCCGTCGATCAACGAGGTGGATCTTTGTTGTCGAAGCAATATACGGTTTCCGTCGACATCGATCGATCGACAGCCATAGACTATAATATGTATAGATACAGCTAAAGACTCATCAGTGATCATTTCATTTGACATAGGTTCTATCCTATATTGTAAATTATACCTCCACTAATTTACCTACCTCTACTTTTATACCCCTTTAATTATACCTATCTCTACTAATTACTGTAGAAGTTACTAATATTTTCTCTGTAGCGTATAATATCTCTAGTAGCGCGGTCAAACTTTCTTGAATTGGCGGGGTGGAGAGCTACCGCTAATTACTACAAGCAATTATTAAAAATCCTATATCGCCATACAAAGAAGATACCTAAAACAGAAACCTTTGACTCAGTTTTTCTTTATTTCAAGCTAGAGTTTTTTTTCGTTTTTGTCGTGTGGAACGAAATAATGCGGACTGTACTAAGATACAGTTTCACCACCCTCCATAGAATTGGTTTCATCATCGTTTTTGTCGTGTGGAACGAAATAATGCGGACTGTACTAAGATACAGTTTCACCACCCTCCATAGAATTGGTTTCATCAGAATGTAGAAATGCCTTATTCCAATAGTGCTCAACGTGACGAAGAACTATCTGATGCCAGTGTAAGCTTGAAACATAACAAGGTAGTGTTACCAAGTAAAAATGTAACCTCTAACACCAAAGTCAACCAAACGAAGACTGATGTACCTGACACGCAAGGAGAAGGTTCTCATCTGAGTGAAAATGTGGACAATATGGATGAGGAACCTGAAGAACCTGAGACAGAAGGTCCTGAGGGTGCCTTCAGTGAAGAAACAGAACCTGTGTATGATCCTGAAAGAAAACTTGAACTTCCCAGGTACATGGTAGAAAAATCCGAGGGAGAACGAATATTTGATCAAATTTCTGGAATGTAAGAAATTTTAGGTGCAGAATCCACCTCTGCTTTTGAATAGTTTTTTCAAAACTTACGAAATTCCAAAATCCAAATCGTGACATAGTTTTTAGTGAAACTCAAATTGCCATAAATGTTTCTGTATAAATATTATTGTGTACTGAAGATAGGACGGAAGGGTTAAACTTTCAATCGATTAATCGCATTGGTGAGTCATAAAATTATGAATTTATTGTTTAGTTTTAAGGACAGCTGACGAATTCAGCTGGTCGATTTTCATTTATAAAATGTGTAAATATCTATAATAATTCAAATAATATACTATTGGAAATTTTGTCTAGCTACTGCGTACCTACTACGTAAATTCGCTGTTGTGATCCCCTTTTACTTTCTATTGTTAATTTCTTGTTACCTAGGTATAGGTAAATAGGTATATGCACTTTAAAATATAGAACAATTCTTTTCAAATCTTTTTTTCAAAAATTAAAATTTCCCACTTTTAGAAGATTTTTTTAAAGGTTGGTCGACTGTATTTGGACACAACTTAAAAAGAAAAATGGCAAAACGTAGAAAAAAGAAATAATCTAATACCTATGGGTAAATTGTTGGAATTGAGCCACTGAATTCAAATAATTCCCTTATAACGTATTTTCCTTGCTCAATACCTACTTCAACTCTTTGTAAGGGTATGTGGAAAGCAGAGAAAAAGTACCTATGCTAAGTATGCTCAGTAAAAAAGCAGAACAAAAAGTGTATTGAGCATGTCTACAAATATCCATCTTAATACCTACGTCATGCTTAAATGCTTAAAACCATTTTACATTTTGTACGCAGGTACCTTAATTGATGTGCATTATAAAAGGGATTGGGTTTTACCTAAATTTTAGTTTGGTTGTATATTAGCATAAGTATAATAAAGTTTTATATGAACAGTTGCCGAAATGAAAATAAGTCATGCTTAAATGCTTAAAACCATTTTACATTTTGTACGCAGGTACCTTAATTGATGTGCATTATAAAAAGGATTGGGTTTTACCTAAATTTTAGTTTGGTTGTATATTAGCATAAGTATAATAAAGTTTTATATGAACAGTTGCCGAAATGAAAATAAAATGTATACGTAATATTATATTCATAATTTATTTTGATGTACCTTAAAACGGGTGTGCGATGTCTTGTCATTTTAATCACTTATTTGGGGAGTATTTCACGAACGACTGCTTAATTCTGAATCTGAATCCCAACTTCGCACTCAACACTCCTCGAGCGGAAAATATTGTCAAAAGGTAGGTACGACATTTTTCTGCACGCGGACTCAAAACGCGAAGTCTTTCGTGGAACACGCCACGTGGAACAGCGAAAAAAGGAAGATATTTAATTTACAACATGCTACATGCTACCCAAGGGAAATGCAGAGTACTGTTATGTACGTATCCATCTAGATAAAATGATAGAAATATTCATTATTCATGGATGCAAAAAAAAAAAAAAAACATCATCAGTGAGTTGTAACGTCTTGATGCAGTCACTACTGATGATGAAATAACTCGCAGGGAATGCGAAGGGGAAGAGAGAGCAGAAGAAAAACATCTTGGAGTGCAAGAAAAACACATCTTGTACTTTTTTAGAGATAGGAGATGAAGGTAGAGATGAAAAGTGTACAAGGCGAGGGAAGGAAATGCTTCTTTCAGTCAGGTGTTGGTTATGAGCGAACAGTGACATTAGGATAAAAGTACAAAGTACTTATGTTACATCCAGGAAAATTATTAATCTACCTACGCTCAGCACATGGGTCGCATTAATTATGAGTTTTTTGATCAAACGAAGCAACGAAGTCTTTCTGAAGACAACTGAGGACCTAGTGGACACCCCTGCGATACGCCCAGATGACTAGATTTCAAAACCAAACAATAGAACCCCTCAATCCGACCAGGTTCTCAATACACGCTGCTCAAGGTCACAAAACAACGTGACTGACGGTCTTGGAGTCCGAACTCCGAACCTTCTGTCTACTCACCAAGTACGGACCAGATCACAGGCAGCTCACACGTCCATCAAGGTGACGACACTCCAAACGTTACCACGCCAGCGGATTATTCGGTGTGACTCGAACCAGTGGGTATGTGGTGTCAGGTATTTAAAGAAAGTAATTAGTAAGTAGGTTCTCGTGTGGTTCGGACACGGTCGACTACGCCACATTGCTGAGTTTCCCATTGTGCCGACCGCGTCACTGGAACCTGCTGAACAATTGATTGGGTCTTGGTAAATATTTGGATTGAGCAATGGTATTTCGTCTGTGAGGTTCAACGAGACTTGAGACGTGACGTGTAGGTACGTCAAGGAAGGTCACTGATTTACAGGGTTCAGTCTCTGACATAGTGTGACATATTGGGTATCTATCTAGGTATTTATGCTTTGTGTGATCAACATTTTACCACCATAGGTTTCTGCGGAACCTACATGATAAATAGAGCCATCAAACATCCATTCTTGGATGGATTTCTCACACTATGCAAATAAAACACTAAAGAGAGAGAGAGAGAGAGAGAGAGAGAGAGAGAGAGAGAGAGAGAGAGAGAGAGAGAGAGAGAGAGAGAGAGAGACTAGATATACCTACAGAATCCATCGGCTAAAAGTCACTTTTTATCAAATGGGCTAAAAATCAAGCAGGGCACCCTAAAACGGATCTTTCCATCCATTTCCGGATTTTGAAAATTCGGGCAGATTGCAATACTTTCTCTTTACATAGTATAGCTTCTCTATCATATTGGAAAGAAAAAGGTTCTAAAATTCATAGGCAGGTTCTATATTCACAAAATTTTCCTATGCAGTAGGTATGCACATATTAACAGATCATGAGAACGGCAAAATTTGCTGGTAAGTAGTCAAATAAACATTCTCAGCAGATGTGTACGGCAATTACCAGTATTTCAGTATTGTTTCCGGACTTTGAAAATTCGGGCAGATTGCAATACTTTCTCATTACATAGTATAGCTTCTCTATCATATTGGAAAGAAAAAGGTTCTAAAATTCATAGGCAGGTTCTATATTCACAGAATTTCCCTATGCAGTATGCACATATTAACAGATCATGAGAACGGCAAAATTTGCTGGTAAGTAGGTAGGTAGTCAAATAAACATTCTCAGCAGATGTGTACGGCAATTACCAGTACCTATTTCAGTATTTGTCTTCAATAGGATTCATGCATATTGCAAATATTTGCAATGAAAATTCAAACAGCGAAAAGCTATTTTGAAATGCAATCGGTAGATTTCCATTGGATGGTTTAAATTTGAACAGACCAGCCCTAGGCAATAGAATGGAATTCTGGCATTGGCATTTTTTATAGAATTCTAGAATTTTGAAAAAAAAAAAAAAATGCGATCACAAATTTCTGTGAATATTTGAGGAAGTAAATACCTACAAAGACTTTTTACTTTCCTTATCCTATAGGAAGGAAAGTAATGTAATCGGGTCAAATTTTCGATGGTCAGTTTTTAGTGTCAAAACACGTAGAAATTTATCTTACAAAAACGACTGCTGCAGTGCTGCAGTGTACGGGGCATTTGCTAGCTGCAATCCATTTTGAAATTCTAATAGCTTAAATACCACATTACTATATGTAATACTAACAGAGCTTTTTTAGTTGGCCATTGTCCAGTAGATATATTGGAAAGACAGACTCCAAATTAGAGCCGAGATTTATGAGGTCAAATAAATTTTTCAACACCAACCGTCTGCCTTGTAAGATCTGGGTTGAGTGTTCGATTCCCGCCCTGGGTGGCTTTCTCCTAAACAGCGAACCTTACCTGGCTAGTTCTTGGAACGGCGGACTTTCCTGTCCTGGTCCTCTATACGGGGCGATAAAATCATTAAAATCTCCTTTGTTACGCTTCCTCTATGAGTCTATGAAATCTCTTGGGGGGAAATATCATTGATTAATTGATTTCTATGGAAGTTTTGCCAGGTGCTCTCATAGTATCATGTACTATAAGGGACGGCATCATTGGCCTGGGAAAATGTCTTGTTTTTTTTTTTTTTTTTTTTTTTTTTTTTGAAAGAAAAGGAGAACCTAATCAAAAAAAACGAAACCTTGGTCCTTTTTATAAAATCATTAAAATCTCCTTTGTTACGCTTCCTCTATGAAATCTCTTGGGGGGAAATATCATTGATTAATTGATTTCTATGCAAGTTTTGCCAGGTGCTCTCATAGTATCATGTAGGTACTATAAGGAACGGCATCATTGGCCTGGGAAAATGTCTTTTTTTTTCAGATAGCAAAGGAGAACCTAATCAAAACAGACGAATCCTTGGTCCTTCTGCCCACCAATATGCTCAGCGTTAAAATCAAAATGCCCAAGACTTTCGCCTACAATGTGACCATCTTCCAGACACAACAATCGCTGTGCTGCTATCTGCAGGAAAATACCAGAACTTGTACCTGTAACTTGATGTCAAAGGTGAGTAAAATGACCCTTAAGGCGTGTTCCAACCTTAAGGTTCTAAAAGTGTGTCCACAAGTATGCTTGACAAGCATCTTGGCCTGCCTAGCATTTTGATGTTCATGTTTCATACCTACTAAAATAAGAAGAGAATAAGTCTTCACTTGACTAAATAAACGAATTTATTGATGGAAAAGAGTCAACATGTTTCAACATCTCATGTTGTTCATGTTTCAAGCAAACAATTTGCTTTACAAAGATTTCAATAGGTACATCTGGAATTTTTAAGTAATGTTTCACAAGTATGCCAAATATGACTGCTCAACTGACCCAAACTTCTAACAACCATAAGTACTTATTTCAAATTTTGCCTTTTCTTTTTCTCTTTTCCAATACATTCTAATACCTACTTGATGTTATCTACATATTACTTCTGGACTAATCATTCCATTTCTTGTGATTTTTACTCTGTGTTTCTTAGTTTCAATTACTGACGGCCCTGATCAGTAAGTACGCCAACGTGTTGAACAAGATGCTGACTGACCTGAACAAGTCCAATTTTCTGAATCCGAGAGACACTCATTGCCAGGTGGAGGAGGATGGAGCATTGACTGTACCGGACATGGATGTCAAAGACCGGAAACCGCTCAACCATCTGTATGTGTTCCAGGTAAAATAAACTGGAAAACTAATAAATAAAAAAACAAATACTTGTTTGTTTTTAATTGTTGCCTTGATGGACCTGTGTTTTTATCTCTGGATTTACGCCATTGATGCAGGTCGCAGGATCTCCAATTCTCCACATACCTATGTCTCTCCTGTGCTGGTCTTCGTCCAGGTTTTGTCCAAGCTCTTGACTAGAGCATTTTTACTTCTGAACTAGAGACTAGAGACTTTTAAATACCTTACCACAATATACCTAAGGTAACAACAAACCGGTCCTTATCCATAGAGTTTGAAAGCGACTAACGAATCTCTTTAATATGTAGTTTAATCGAACAAGATTTTCTATTTTGTGGTCACATTTCTCAAAATAGGTCTGGTAATCCTAATTTATTAAGACTCCATTGAGATTTGAATCTGCGAGCTCATCATTAATTTGAGCCTTTGACCACCAATGAAATTCTCAAGCACAGCCCTAGGTAATACCCAACAAAAATCCGTGTATTATAGGCCTTCAATAATAATTTACTTTCGTCTAAGCTGTCTGCGTGAAAAGGTAGATAGGAAAAGGTGGTCTGTGTTGTCTGTACAGTAATTAAGACTTTAATAGCTTCATTCGGTCGTTAATGATTATTTCTGTGGGACACATATTTCGTCCCCCTCCCAACGCAAGGTCTAAACCCAAGTCTACAATACAGGGTGTATCACAAAGCTATGTCAAGGAGCCAGGTCGGGGTACCTGAAAAAAAAAGACAAAATGACGGATTTCTCGGTTATTCTGGGGATTTTGAAAAAATGTCCAGGGAACTTTTTGTAGCCCTTGGCCTGTACTATTCGCCATTTTCGGCCTAACATAGCTTTGTGAAACACACTGTATAGTCATTCGAGGTTCATTGTACCTAATCTCTTAATTGCTGTCCAAGCGGAAAGGATGCGAGTAAAAGGACTATGCGTACCCTCTCGGGCACACCTTAAATGATTTATTCGTCGTTACCTTAAATGAAGTCCCTTTTTTCCGCCACAAAGGAAAAAAGGCTAGCGACCCCCATTTTCTCGTGTCTCGTACAATGGCCACAGTGGTAAGGTCATTAATGTTCGAAAGCTGCATGCACACGGTTCAAACAACTTATGAAAAGAGTTAAGTAACTTGCAATTGGCATATCAGGTAAGTTGTATTTTCCTTTTGGAAACGAAATCGATTCCGATGGTGCGCCATCTTGGATTTCCTATGTTGGTTTAGTAGAGACGCCATTTTAGTTTCCAAAAGGGAACGGGTTCCGTTTCCGAAAGGGGAATACTCCTCTGGTTGTCCCTTACTCTTTTCCAATCATACCTGCAAGTTACTGACACAATTACTTGAATCCGGTGAGTAGCTTACGTGCAAGTAACTTTTATGCAAGTTGCTAAGTAACTTTTACTTTTTAAGTAACTTTTACTTTTTAAGTAACTTTTTTTTTTACTTTTATGCAAGTTGCAAAGTAACTTTTATGCAAGTTGCAAGTATCTTACGTGCAAGTTCCTGGATCGGCCTCTTCGGCCCGTGTGCGCGAGGCTTAACATTCAGCGCTTTCTGAAAGAGAAGGTAGAGAACAAAGTTAGAGAACACAAAGGAGAAAGAAGTCAGGCAATGCAAAAGGAAACAAAGAAGAAGGGACGAAACAAAAGTCATGAAACGGAAAAGAAACATACATTTCGTGTTCCCAAATCTTTTGTCTGGATAACAAAGTTGGAACTTTGGGGAGAATTATTTACCTCCTTGAAAGGATCCATTAGCGGTAAACTAATAATAGTAGGGAGTTTGTACTCGCAACTCGCACTGTTTGTAGGGGTCTATTTGCCAGCATATCCATTTCATTTTGAAGGAGTGTTGTGTAAATACTCCGAAAAAAACTCTTTTGGCCAGCCTAGTTAGCTTAGTTGGTAGTGCGTCTGCTTTGTAAGCGCTAGGCCGCGGGTTCGATTCCCGCCCGGGGCGGATTTTATCCAGTGGACATAAAAAAGTGGACATTTTTAGGGGAAACACGAAAAACTCATATCTTTTGAAACAAGCATCCGATTTTAATGATTTTGGTCTTGAAAAAGAGCTCAAATCTAAGGGAATCTGCTGGAATATATGGCATTTCTGGCAAAGTTGACATTGATTAGTTATATTAAGGTCAAATTTCCGAAATGTCCAGTTTTGGCACTTAACTATCCTCTGTTCAGTTCCATCTATTTCTATTCCACTTCCACCGGATGCGTCGTCTTTGTTCCACAGTTTGTGAGTTGACTGGTATCTCCCTCATCATGGACCTTACCTATTCTGGCTGGGGAGTTATCAAGAAGTTCTGTGAGTTGTCCGGGATTCATTATATTCGGTTTGACGTCACAATACAACCCTATCTCAACATGGTGGTGGACTTCCTGGAAAACCTTCGCAACAGCACGGATGCCACGTTCATTTTTGACACTGTCATAGGTGAGAATTTTCCAACTGAGTAGTCCAGTTCAAAAGTGAACATCTCCCGGATGAACTTTTTTTTAGGGAAAACACGATAAAAACATATCTTTTGAAACAAGTTTTGACCATTCAAATCCTATTTGAATGGTTTTGGTCTTGAAAAAAAAAGCTAAAATCTGAGGGAATCTGTTGCTATAATGGTATTTCTGGCAAAGTTGACATTAATTAGTTATATTAAGGTCAAAGTAGGATTTGAATGGTTTTGGTCTTGAAAAAAAAAAGCTAAAATCTGAGGGAATCTGTTGCTATAATGGTATTTCTGGCAAAGTTGACATTAATTAGTTATATTAAGGTCAAAGTTCCGACATGTCCAGTTTTGGCACCGAAAACTCGATTTGTCCCGTTTTGGAACTAGGCTACTCAACTTATTGTTTTATTGCAAGTTTTCATGAGTTAATGATGGTCTGATAATATTATTATGTATAGTAGGTTAGCATTTTGATGTTCATGTTTCATACCTACTAAAATAAGAAGAGAATAAGTCTTCACTTGACTAAATAAACGAATTTATTGATGGAAAAGAGTCAACATGTTTCAACATCTCATGTTGTTCATGTTTCAAGCAAACAATTTGCTTTACAAAGATTTCAATAGGTACATCTGGAATTTTTAAGTAATGTTTCACAAGTATGCCAAATATGACTGCTCAACTGACCCAAACTTCTAACAACCATAAGTACTTATTTCAAATTTTGCCTTTTCTTTTTCTCTTTTCCAATACATTCTAATACCTACTTGATGTTATCTACATATTACTTCTGGACTAATCATTCCATTTCTTGTGATTTTTACTCTGTGTTTCTTAGTTTCAATTACTGACGGCCCTGGAATTTTTAAATCATGTTTCACAAGTATGCCAAATATGACTGCTCAACTGACCCAAAATTCTAACAACCATAAGTACTTATTTCAAATTTTGCCTTTTCTTTTTCTTCTTCTCTTTTCCAATACATTCTAATTGATGTTATCTACATATTACTTCTGGACTAATCATTCCATTTCTTGTGATTTTTACTCTGTGTTTCTTAGTTTCAATTACTGACGGCCCTGATCAGTAAGTACGCCAACGTGTTGAACAAGATGCTGACTGACCTGAACAAGTCCAATTTTCTGAATCCGAGAGACACTCATTGCCAGGTGGAGGAGGATGGAGCATTGACTGTACCGGACATGGATGTCAAAGACCGGAAACCGCTCAACCATCTGTATGTGTTCCAGGTAAAATAAACTGGAAAACTAATAAATAAAAAAACAAATAGGTACTTGTTGTCTGGCTGCAATCGCATCACAACGACAGTTGAGTTGCGGTATTGTAAATGTCAAAACTGTGATTACGCCAGCCTAGTTAGCTTGGTTGGTAGTGCGTCTGCCTTGTAAGCGCTAGGCCGCGGGTTCGATTCCCGCCCGGGGCGAATTTTATCCTGATGGGATCTGCGTCTGCCTTGTAAGCGCTAGGCCGCGGGTTCGATTCCCGCCCGGGGCGGATTTTATCCTGATGGGATAATGTTCGGGTGGCGCGTCTGCCTTGTAAGCGCTAGGCCGCGGGTTCGATTCCCGCCCGGGACGGATTTTATCCTGATGGGATAATGTTCGTTCTCGAAACGGCTGGCTTTCTCCTATCCTGTCTTCCTTCTCTCTTCGATTTCGGGACGATAAGACTATAGTAGTTACAGTTCCCTCTGTCAAACCTGACTGGCTTTCTCCTATCCTGTCTTCCTTCCCTCTTCGATTTCGGGACGATAAGACCATAGCAGTTATAGTTCCCTCTGTCAAACCTCTTAAAAAAAACTGTGATTACAGCTAGCCTAGGGCTAGGAGGGTATCTCCTGAAGACCAGATCGTGGGGTCGGTTCCCCCCCGGAGCGAATTTTAAGTTAGAAGACTCCTAGAGTAATAAACTGGCTTTCTCCTATCCTGTCCTCCTTCTCTCTTCGGTTTCAGGACGATAGCAGTTACAGTAATGGCCGTATTTAGGGGCCTCCCTCTTTCGAGCTTCATTTTCTCCTTTACAATAGGACAGACTCCCAAAATTTGGAGCATCACAAATATTCCTACCTAATTTAAAGGTGTTTCATAAATGATATTAATTTTCAATAATTCCCTTCTTCCAGTGATTCGCAAACCCATCCCGAAGACCTCCCTGTTCAAATTCATGACCGTGCTCAAGTCAGAAGTTTGGCTGTCGATTGTCGGAGCTTTGGTCATCACTGGCATCACTTGTTTGTTTTTAATTGTTGCCTTGATGGACCTGTGTTTTTATCTCTGGATTTACGCCATTGATGCAGGTCGCAGGATCTCCAATTCTCCACATACCTATGTCTCTCCTGTGCTGGTCTTCGTCCAGGTTTTGTCCAAGCTCTTGACTAGAGCATTTTTACTTCTGAACTAGAGACTAGAGACTTTTAAATACCTTACCACAATATACCTAAGGTAACAACAAACCGGTCCTTATCCATAGAGTTTGAAAGCGACTAACGAATCTCTTTAATATGTAGTTTAATCGAACAAGATTTTCTATTTTGTGGTCACATTTCTCAAAATAGGTCTGGTAATCCTAATTTATTAAGACTCCATTGAGATTTGAATCTGCGAGCTCATCATTAATTTGAGCCTTTGACCACCAATGAAATTCTCAAGCACAGCCCTAGGTAATACCCAACAAAAATCCGTGTATTATAGGCCTTCAATAATAATTTACTTTCGTCTAAGCTGTCTGCGTGAAAAGGTAGATAGGAAAAGGTGGTCTGTGTTGTCTGTACAGTAATTAAGACTTTAGCTTCATTCGGTCGTTAATGATCATTTCTGTGGGACATATATTTCGTCCCCCCTCCCAACGCAAGGTCTAAACCCAAGTCTACAATACAGGGTGTATCACAAAGCTATGTCAAGGAGCCAGGTCGGGGTACCTGAAGTCAAGAAGTTCTGTGAGTTGTCCGGGATTCATTATATTCGGTTTGACGTCACAATACAACCCTACCTCAACATGGTGGTGGACTTCCTGGAAAACCTTCGCAACAGCACGGATGCCACGTTCGTTTTTGACACTGTCATCGGTGAGAATCTTCCAACTGAGTAGTCCAGTTCAAAAGTGGACATCTCCCGGATGGACTTTTTTAGGGAAAACACGATAAACACATATCTTTTGAAACAAGTTTTGACCATTCAAATCCTATTTGAATGGTTTTGGTCTTGAAAAACAAGGTAAAATCTGAGGGAATCTGTTGCTATAATTGTATTTCTGGCAAAGTTGACATTAATTAGTTATATTAAGGTCAAAGTTCCGAGATGTCCAGTTTTGACACCGAAAACTCGATTTGTCCCCTTTTGGAACTAGGCTACTCAACTTATTGTTTTATTGCAAGTTTTCATGAGTTAATGATGGTCTGAGATGTCCAGTTTTGGCACCGAAAACTCGATTTGTCCCCTTTTGGAACTAGGCTACTCAACTTATTGTTTTATTGCAAGTTTTCATGAGTTAATGATGGTCTGATAATATTATTATGTAGGTTGAAATGACAAACGTATACTTCTTCACTAGTTTCTAGTGAAGAAGTAAAAACTAGTGAAGAAGTATACGTTTGTCATTTCAACCTACCTAGTCAAGATGGACCTTCACAAAGTTACAGAATCTTCAATCTATCAATATTACAATGGTCTGCGGAAAACCCGGTTTCGCCCTCTTCATCACGAGCATATGCTCGTAACAATATTGTTCGTAGTGAAGGGGAGAGGTAATGGAACAGATCGGTAATAGAACAGATCGATGTTACGGCGCGGCGCGGCAATCGGTTTTTGGTAAAACAGAGAATACCTAAATAAACCGTTAAGCTCTGTCCAAATATAGTTGACGCCGTCCGTCAATGTCGACTGAAATTGTACACTGCCTCGACAACATAGATTCACTTCTTCACCTAGGCGATCGACGTGGACACAGCTTTACGTCGAATATGTGTGGACACAGCTTTATAAATGAGTACGTCTACTATGTGTGGACACAGCATTAAGGAGCGCGATAGCACTCCGCCGCGCCAAGTCAAGAAAGTTTGACCGCGCTACTAGAGATATTATAAATACGTCTACTATGTGTGGACACAGCATTATAAATACGTCTACTATGTGTGGACACAGCATTATAAATACGTCTACTATGTGTGGACACAGCATTATAAATAGGTCTACTATGTGTGGACACAGCATTATAAATAGGTCTACTATGTGTGGACACAGCATTATAAATAGGTCTACTATGTGTGGACACAGCATTATAAATAGGTCTACTATGTGTGGACACAGCATTATAAATAGGTTTACTATGTGTGGACACAGCATTATAAATACGTCTACTATGTGTGAACACAGCATTATAAATAGGTCTACTATGTGTGGACACAGCGGTACTTGTTTGTTTTAAATTGTTGCCTTGATGGACCTGTGTTTTTATCTCTGGAGTTACGCCACATTGATGCAGGTCGCAGGATCTCCAATTCTCCACATACCTACCTATGTCTCTCCTGTTCTGGTCTTCTCCAGGTTTTGTCCAAGCTCTTGACTAGAGCATTTTTACTTCTGAACTAGAGTACTAGAGACTAGAGACTTTTAAATACCTTACGACAATATAACTAAGATAACAACAAACCGGTCCTTATCCATAGAGTTTGAAAGCGACTAACGAATCTCTTTAATATGTAGTTTAATCGACCAAGATTTTCTATTTTGTGGCCACATTTCTCAAAATAGGTCTGGTAATCCTAATTTATTAAGACTCCATTGAGATTTGAATCTGCGAGCTCATCATTAATTTGAGCCCTTGACCACCAATGAAATTCTCAAGCACAGACCTAGGTAATACCCAACAAAAATCCGTCTATTATAGACCTTCAATAATAATTTCGTCTAAGCTGTCTGCGTGAAAAGGTAGATAGGAAAAGGTGGTCTGTGTTGTCTGTACAGTAATTAAGACTTTAATAGCTTCATTCGGTCGTTAATGATTATTTCTGTGGGACACATATTTCGTCCCCCTCCCAACGCAAGGTCTAAACCCAAGTCTACAATACAGGGTGTATCACAAAGCTATGTCAAGGAGCCAGGTCGGGGTACCTGAAAAAAAAAGACAAAATGACGGATTTCTCGGTTATTCTGGGGATTTTGAAAAAATGTCCAGGGAACTTTTTGTAGCCCTTGGCCTGTAAGACAAAATGACGGATTTCTCGGTTATTCTGGGGATTTTGAAAAAATGTCCAGGGAACTTTTTGTAGCCCTTGGCCTGTACTATTCGCCATTTTCGGCCTAACATAGCTTTGTGAAACACACTGTATAGTCATTCGAGGTTCATTGTACCTAATCTCTTAATTGCTGTCCAAGCGGAAAGGATGCGAGTAAAAGGACTATGCGTACCCTCTCGGGCACACCTTAAATGATTTATTCGTCGTTACCTGAAATGAAGTCCCTTTTTTCCGCCACAAAGGAAAAAAGGCTAGCGACCCCCATTTTCTCGTGTCTCGTACAATGGACACAGTGGTAAGGTCATTAATGTTCGAAAGCTGCATGCACACGAGTCAAACAACTTGTGAAAAGAGTTAAGTAACTTGCAATTGGCATGTCAGGTAAGTTGTATTTTCCTTTTGGAAACGAAATCGATTCCGATGGTGCGCCATCTTGGATTTCCTATGATGGTTTAGTACAGACGCCATTTTAGTTTCCAAAAGGGAACGGGTTCCGTTTCCGAAAGGGGAATACTCCTCTGGTTGTCCCTTACACTTTCCCAATCATACCTGCAAGTTACTGACACAATTACTTGAATCCGGTGAGTAACTTACGTGCAAGTAACTTTTATGCAAGTTGCAAAGTAATTTTTATGCAAGTTGCAAAGTAACTTTTATGCAAGTTGCAAAGTAACTTTTATGCAAGTTGCAAAGTAACTTGTCTGCAAGTTGCAAGTAACTTACGTGTAAGTTCCTGGATCGGCCTCTTCCACGCCCGTGTGCGCGAGGCTTAACATTCAGCGCTTACTGAAAGAGAAGGTAGAGAACGAAGTTAGCTTGTCTGCAAGTTGCAAGTAACCTACGTGCAAGTTCCTGGATCGGCCTCTTCCACGCCCGTGTGCGCGAGGCTTAACATTCAGCGCTTTCTGAAAGAGAAGGTAGAGAACACAAAGGAGAAAGAAGTCAGGCAATGCAAAAGGAAACAAAGAAGAAGGGATGAAACAAAAGTCATGAAACGGAAAAGAAACATACATTTCGTGTTCCCAAATCTTTTGTCTGGATAACAGAGTTGGAACTTTGGGGAGAATTATTTACCTCCTTGAAAGGATCCATTAGCGGTAAACTAATAACAGTAGGGAGTTTGTACTCGTACTGTTTGTAGGGGTCTATTTGCCAGCATGTCCATTTCATTTTGAAGGAGTGTT
Organism: Diaphorina citri; assembly: GCF_000475195.1. Classification (NCBI taxonomy): domain Eukaryota; kingdom Metazoa; phylum Arthropoda; class Insecta; order Hemiptera; family Psyllidae; genus Diaphorina; species Diaphorina citri. The sequence continues at coordinate 109,622 of NW_007378111.1, forward strand.
GTGTAAATACTCAAAAAAAAAAACTCTATTTGGGGCATGGGGCATGGTAGGTTAGTGACTTTTCGAAGACGATTTTCAAAGAAAAAAAAATCAAGGGCTAATGACATGCGAAGTCAATGGCCCTTAAGTTTTAATAAAAAGGTAAAAAATCATGTTGGTCTTTTCAAAAAAGAAAAAAAATTCAAGGGCTAATGACATGCGAAGTCTATGGCCCTTAAGTTTTAATAAAAAGGTAAAAATTCAAGTTGGTCTTTTCAAAATGAACTCAAGTAGGGAGGCAGTAAAAAAAAGTATTTTACGAGTTGGGGATGGAGGCTTATTGAACAGAGGAACCATTAATGCCAATTAAATATTGAAAAAGCATACGTATTATACGTAAAGGTTATTTTATTACAGGCAGTTTTGGGGGGGATTGGTAAAATTGATATCGCTTCAAAGTTCAGCATACTTTTCAGCCTCCAAAAGTAAAGTAGATAGCCTAGTTAGCTTGGTTGGTAGCTGTCTGCCTTGTAAGCGCTAGGTCGCGGGTTGGATTCCCTCCCGGGGCGGATTTTATCCTGAACGGATAAAGTTCGTTCTCGGAACGGCTGGCTTTCTCTTATCCTGTCTTCTTTCTCTCTTTGATTTCGGGAGGATAAGACCTTAGCAGTTACAGTTCCCTCTATCAAACATCTTCAAACACGAAAAAGGATCTTGTTGTGTACAGGGTGTCTCAAGATCAGAACAGACTGGTGAACCATATCTTGTATAGCCCCACATGAGCATGATGTATCGTAGGGTTAAGATATTAAATTTGGTAAATATAGGTACATTAAGGCAATCCTTTCCCTATCTTCCCCAAAAATAGATTAACAACTCCACTTGAAATGGCAATGTCCAACTTCAATAATATGTACAACAACTTGGACATTAGCATGAATCTGAGAATGATGTATCGTAGGGATAAGATATTAAATTTGATAAATATACATAGGTACATGACAATCCTTTCCCTATCTTCAGGCTCTCCAGAACAACCCCCCTCTCATGTTCAGCGAGAACACTTCCCTCATTTCCTACAAGCTGGATCCCTTAGTTACAGTTCCCTCTGTCAAATATCTTCAAACAAGAAAAAAAAAGGATCTTGTTGTGTACAGGGTGTCTCAAGATCAGAACAGACTGGTGAACCATGTCTTGTATAGCCCCACATGAGAATGATAAGATCGATAGCTAATCCGATCCCTAAATCCAGTTGGAATTACAGGGTAAAACCTTGAAGTCTTTTTCACCCCCCTGTACAAAGTTTTGCAGCGTTTTCTTGACTTGGGCTCAACATAAATTAGACTTTATAGCGTTTAAATTTTTCACACACACTTTATCCCAGTCATTCGGACGCCTTAAGGAGTTATCTGGACGCCTTAGAACCTTGAGTTAAAATGAATGATGATAATTCTTCCGACGTAAACACCCCCCGGCAATGACTAAAAGGATGTTTGTCCATTCTATATTCTTGAAGTTGAACTAGGTCATTGAACTAATTTTTGGAAAGTGTGAGGTACGAGAGGAGATGATCTCTTTCCGGTAATTTTATAAAGCAAACTATAAAATAATAATAAAAAAATCTGTTGTGAACATCACACGACTTTTCTTCCCTACTTAATTTTTTAGGGTATCTCTAACTGTTTAATCCTAAAATGCGGTCGAAATAGCGCTAACTGAAAGAAAAAAAAAAAAAAAACCGATGTCAATGAAAATCACTTGTTTGATATCTCTTACCGTTTAGTCTGTAGAGCCGAAAACCGCCAAAAAGGAGCCACTTGATACCCACACAAAAGTTGTGAAGAAGCTCTCTGCTTTACCGCAAATAATTTATTTTTCATGAGCTGATTTGATAGAATATGTTATGGTGTTTTCCAATGTTCGGAGTTGACTATAAGGTCATGTTTGTTCCCTTGATGATGATGATGATGATGATTAGATAATATAGAATCTACATATTATCTACTTTTAGGACAGCGACAAGGTTTATCCTATCTTCTTCGGAACTCTCGCATGCGGATCTCTACATTTGCTGCTCTCACGAATGACGTCATTCGATCCTTGAGAACCAGAAACCCCTATCCTACCTTCATTGTCCTGGTGGGAGAACAGACGAAACTACAGCAGGTGTTTCTACCCACGGTAAGTACTGACCTTCGGCCCTAGCCTAGTCCCGACCCAAGAGAAAATAAATAAACAAACCATAATGAATAGAAGCGTCCTCAACGGAGCCTTGGCCATAGCTCCGACCACAGTAACGATCCTGGCGGAAAATCAAGAAATTGAGCCTAGTAATTTTTATTATTAATATTATTTTTTTAAAGAGTTTTAAAGGAGTAATAATACAAGCTATCATAAAGGTACAACATCAATTTCACTTTTAGTTAGCTATACGCATACCACCTCACACTTGGAAGTATACCCGAACTGACATTCAAACTTCAATCACTGAGCGAAAAAAAGAAAAATAATAAATTAATCCTATTTGTCCTCCAGTTTTTCAAGAGCAATCCTAATAGATTCAATTAGACAGTAAAATAGATGTCCATTCATTCGACAAAGTCAGTTAGCTATACGCATACAACCTCACACTTTGTACCCGAATTGACATTCAAACTTCAATCACTGAGCGAAAAAGAAAAATAATAAATGAATCCTATTTGTCCTCCAGTTTTTCAAGAGCAATCCTAATAGATTCAATTAGACAGTAAAATAGATGTCCATTCATTCGACAAAGTCATACATTATCCCATCAGGATAAAATCCGCCCCGGGCGGGAATCGAACCCGCGGCCTAGCGCTTACAAGGGAGACGCACTACCAACTAAGCTAACTAGGCTGGCTCGTACCTACTGTTTGTAGGGGTCTATTTGCCAGCATATCCATTTTCATTTTGAAGGAGTGTTGTGTAAATACTCAAAAAAAACTCTATTTGGGGCATGGGGCATGGTAGGTTAGTGACTTTTCGGCGACGATTTTCAAAGAAAAAAATTCAAGGGCTAATGACATGCGAAGTCAATGGCCCTTAAGTTTTAATAAAAAGGTAAAAAATCAAGTTGGTCTTTTCAAAATGAACTCAAGTAGGGAGGCAGTAAAAAAAAGTATTTTACGAGCTGGGGATGGAGGCTTATTGAACAGAGGAATTATTAGTGCCAATTAAATATTGAAAAAGCATACGTATTATACGTAAAGGTTACTTTATTACAGGCAGTTTTGGGGGGGGGGGGGGGTTGGGGGGGGGGGGATTGGTAATATTGATATCGTTGTGTACAGGGTGTCTCAAGATCAGAAAAGACTGGTGAACCATGTCTTGTATAGCCCCACATGAGCATGATGTATTGTAGAGTTAAGATATTAAATTTGGTAAATATAGGTACACTAAGGCAATCCTTTCCCTATCTTCAGGCTCTCCAGAACAACCCCCCTCTCATGTTCAGCGAGAACACTTCCCTCATTTCCTACAAGCTGGATCTGTTTTGAGGTCCCTAGAGCCTAAATCCAAAGTTTCAGCCATTGGTCCGTGTGT
>NW_007378111.1:113174-152053 GCF_000475195.1 Diaphorina citri
TACTTTCCTTATCCTATAGGAAGGAAAGTAATGTAATCGGGTCAAAATTTCGATGGTCAGTTTTTAGTGGGAAAACTAACACCCATATTTATGAACAAAATGCTGGCTCTTAAGTTCGTGCTAAGCATAGTCTCAAGGCATTTGATTGGTCAATTTCGACTTGAGACTGAACTAAGAACGAGTGTAAGAGAGAAAGGGGACAGGTAAGCCAGCCGTTCCAAGTATCGTACCGAAATTGAAGATAGAAGGAAGACACAATAGGAGAAAGAACTTTCCGCCGTCAGCCGTTCTTGGAGCAGCCGTTCCGAGAAGGAACCTTACCTGTTTCCGCCCCGGACGGAAGTCAAACCCGAGACCTAACGCTTACAAAGCAGGCTAACTAGGCTAAATTAGCTTAGGTATGTATGTGCTTACATTTTCAAATAACCAAAACTTTCTCAATAGCTGACCCTTACCAGGCCCGGGGTCTGTTTCAAAAATGGGTCCTGTCATAGCAATATTTTTCTTTTTTTTTTTCGAAGGGAATCGAACCTGCGACCTAATAACGGGCTGTAACAGGAGATACGAATAGTAGGCTGTTAAGGAATCTGTAGATCATAAAAAATGAATGAGAAATTCTTCGCTATAGCGTGAGTTATACTAACTCAGCACCTTTAGTAGCAACTCAGCAACTTTGTGTCAAGTGGTTGCCCTCGCGAAGATCCGAGCCTAGGTCAGTGGACAAATTAACCCTTCGCATGACCAGTTGGACAATTTCAACGCCCAGATAAACATAGTGCCTAATATTAGATATTTTTCTGGAGATTCTCGCTCAGATCAGTTCCTCCTGCAAAGATTGTCCTGCGGGGCAAGAGCCGAGCCAGGAGTTATATCATGAATTATTTGCAGTAAAGCAGAGCTTTTTCACAATATTTGTGGACAGCATTACTGTATCTTGCAATCAACCAATTTCTATGTACTTATATTTCAATATGTAATCTTTTTACACTGGTAATGCTGCCACTGGTCGCTACTCAATGAAAAGGAGGCTGAGTGCACCCCAAATTCCAAACACAGGGCCGAAAAAACTTCGGCCTCTCGAGGAATCAACCTCCGGCCTGCAAGCCTAGTGTGATACCCATTCGGCCACGGAGGTTGCTTATGTACCTAGTTTTTTTGGGTTCCCATTGATGTCGATCGATTAAAGTGTAGACCTGTAGACGTGAGAAAAATTGGTAACACAACGGACTAATTCAGAGCTACTAGTGAGGCAAGGTCAGTATCAGACTGGACTAATTTACTGCAGCATATCCTAAACGTTAGACGTTCTAAGAACGATCTTTATCTGTCTGGGATAATGTTTACTCTGGGAGGAAATTGAAACTAGGACGGTTATTATGCCTAACTAACTATAAGTAAGTAGTGAACCTACTCTCACTAGATTTTTTTTTAATTATTTTTTTTTAAAAGGAAAATCTTACACAACCACTAATAACTAATAATGTCTGCTAACATCTTTTGTCTGGCTTTTCGCCACCTGACGACTGCACTAAATGCAACAATGCAAAACCCGTCACAGTGGTGCCAAATCAAGGGGTTTCACCATGATTCATAAAGCCATTGGACCGTTTGGGAAACCTATCCCTCGTTAGCCTTGAATGATACCTATCGGATTAGGGGCCTTATGTCAGCTGATAAACTTATTACTCGATTGGAAAAAGTGTCACTGATTTCGAAATAATGATGTTGTAAATAACTGGTAGTTATCCCAGCTGATTCTGAGTCACTAATAAATATAAATCCGCGGCCTTTATCTCAGTGGATAGTGCCCCTCGCTAACCTTGAATGATACCTATCGGATTAGGGGCCTTATGTCAGCTGATAAACTTATTATGATTGGAAAAAGTGTCACTGATTTCGAAATGATGATGTTGTAAATAACTGGTAGTTATCCCAGCTGATTCTGAGTCACTAATAAATATAAATCCGCGGCCTTTATCTCAGTGGATAGTGTATTCTCTGGACACACTTCATAAACCATTAACCAGTTCCCACTAAAAAGGTAGCTAGGTATGTTAAGAAATACTTACTGCAAAACCTGTCACAAATTGACAAATCTATTCATAGTAGGTATTCATGCCTAAGTTCAGCACCGTTGAGTCTGGTGTGTGCCTGGATTGGTGACAGACTTAGAAAGAATCCGATTTCCCACATTTTATCAAAATCGTAGTGGTTTTTTGGAATTTTCTCGGAAACGAAGCCGAAGTTAGAAAAATGACCCACAGAACCTTGTTGGAAATGATGAGATCTACCTACCCTGAGTGGTTGTCAGTGTTTTTCTGGCGCGTCCTTTATGAATATCTTGGACTCGAACGAACAACCCCCAGATTTTGCACTAAGTAGAGAGGTTGGTACTCATAAAATGAATCATTAATTTCAGATTACGTAGTCACGTATGGACTGCGGAAAGAAAAATATACGCATACACATTCCATATTTTTACGTAAATATGGCTGGTAAAAATCCCCACACCTCAGTTTCCTCTTGATTCACCAGTAATTACCTCAGTAATACCTATTATTACCTGTAATCAAGCTTTTCCATACCTTGAACTTCTAGACTTCTACACAAAGATAGTCATATTTGAGGCCTCTCACACACGGGTCGAAATCAAACTAATTACTAGTAGGTAATCCCTAAGATTACTGAGGGTAAAAGGTAAAGGGACCTTTCAGTCTCATCTTAGCAGTATAAATGAATAGTATATTCTATTCTCTTTTCCTTCATTTGCTTCTCTTCTCTTTTCTTCTCTTATTTTTTAAATTGATTTATGATGGGATCCATAAGTCGTAGAAGAAAAAGAAAAATTCCCCAATTCCTCCATTTTCTCTGCTCTTTCACTCTAGCCTACATTAGAGCATGAGTCTAGCCTACATTAGAGCATGAGGTCTCTTTCAGCACTAAAAGACCTTATCACACTTGCCTCATTCACCCTTTGTATCGCTAATTAAACCGAATGACCTAATCTGACTGGGGGGCTTTAAACTGGGAGTATACGGAGCCTGAATTTTCCCTTGCTAAAGAAATAGCAAAGTTTAAGTGCGCCAGCCTAGTTAGCTTAGTTGGTAGTGCGTCTGCCTTGTAAGCGCTGCCCGCGGATTTGATTCCCGCCCGGGGCGGATTTTATCCTGATGGGATAATGTTCGTTCTCGGAACGGCTGGCTTTCTCCTATCCTGTTTTCCTTCTTGACGAAGAAGCAAATGAAGAATAAGTAAAAGTAGAAGGAACAGAAGAAGACGGAGAAGAAGGGGGCAAAAGAGGATTAGGAGAAGGAGAAGAAGAAGTAGCAAAAGAAACAGAATAAGAGGAAGGAGAAAAGAGAGATAGGTAACCAATATAACCATGTACCTATACGTCTATGGATTGAATGATACAAATACCTGTAGGCTGTAGGTACCTACCTATCAGTCTACAAGGAGCAGGTACCTACTTAGGTATCTCTTAGATCCAGCCATCCAGCCTACAAGAACCATCATACTAGGAATACATCACATAAAAATAATTCTACAAGACAATAATAATAGTAATTCCGGTCATTGTCAACAAGCACATTAAAAGTACCTACTTTACATTTTGTCTTATACGACTCCAATTGATATATGAGTCTATCTTTTTCTCCTCCAGTTTTACGTTTTTGCCTCCGAAAGCGGAGTCGAAAACGTATCGACGTGCAAGTGAGGGCGAATCACTCAGATTGGTATGTTAGACGTCAAATGTGACAAGGATGCGACACGAAACTTTTGGTTAAGATCGGTGCTCAAAGCAATCACCTTAGTTAGGACTGATTGAGAGGTTGGTCTGTACACGGGAAAAGGCGAAGAAAAGAAGAAGACCCAATCAGATGAATAAATTACAGCCCGTGTGTGAACAGCCTATTCCTCTACATATTCATACTTGATCTTCCACTAAGTATACCTTATAGACCTCGCATATAGGCTGGTAGTTATCCACCAGTCTGAATTTCCCTCTCTTGTAGCCACTAGGATCTTCAAGGATACCCAATAACTATTCCACTAAGTTATAGTTATTCCTCAGCATACCACTGACGAAACGTTCGAATTGTCTTCGAGTGATCTTGATTCGGACGGAGGTGATTGAAATTTTTGTTTACAAAGATCTTTTCTTTTATTTTTATTAGTTTTTTATTCTTCTTTTTATTTTATTTATTATTTTTATACGTAGTTATATAGGTAATATTATTAATAATATATCTAACAATTAAGAAATAGTTTGTGTTACTTTGTGCGAAGATTGTTATAAAATTGTGTAATTTTGAAATACTCGAAGTGCTGCGAAATAATAATAGTATTAGTCCTTTGACGTTTTTGCGTGATAGGTAATTTAATTAAATAGTTGAAAAATATTACCTAGGTATTATTGCCTTTTTCTGTGAAGTTCAAGAAGTGTGATTACATTAGGTATTATGGAAATTCTCACTCAGTGTTTATTCAATTGAAAACCAATTTTACGCTAGTTTAAATTCAAGATATAAATCTAATATTTAAATTCAACACCATTTAAAATTATTTTATGATAGGTATCTACTTAATCTGCTGATGTTCATATGTATTGATATGATTATGTTACACTAGGTAGAACATCTAATTATACTTGAGTGCAAAATTTTCGGGAATTTGTTATTATTTAATATCTCATTAAATAATAACAAATGATCTATTTTTTGTCATCTGTCTTTTGAAGATATCTAATATAAGTACCTAGGTACTTTATTTTTAATATAGGTAAGTGAATCATTAAAAACAAAAGTGCCATATGAGACAGTGATTAAAAACTTACGAAACCGAAGGAAACACAGTGACTCTACCTGTGTGTCTGGCAACAACCAGTTTCTGATGATGGACACCTGATAGATCGAAACGTCAGAGAACTTTCATATCCATTTCAAGGTGAGCTTTTCATGTTTTCTAAACAAAACTATACTGAAATTTTTGTTTTATTGGAAATTGTAACTGTAGATAATAAAGGGAGCTTGAAATATCTAGTTGTAATTTTGACATCTCCACTAGGAAGTCCACTAGGTGTCTTATTCGTGGAGGTGACAGAAATATCTACATTATTAGTGGAGATGACAAAAGTACAATCCACACGTTTTCGGAATATAAGAAAGATAACTCACAATGTGTCTGTCGTATGTTGTAGGGTCCACCATTTTGTGGGCAAGAAATTAAGCAAGAATATAGTAAATTTAATTTCGAGTGTTATAGGCTCCCATGGTCACTTAGGTTAAGCTACTTCGAGCTGGACGGAAAATAAAATAGGTAGGTCCATACTTGATATTCACACCAGACTGTCTTTTTTTTCTTCTTCTTCTTCTTCTTCTTCTTCTTCTTCTTCTTCTTCTTCTTCTTCTTCTTCTTCATTGTTGTCTCATTTCTTCAAACTCAGATTTCTGAGTGAATAAATTTGTTTGTTGGTATATTTTATAAACAACTTGCTTCCGAACAAGTAATGCATCTTCGGAACCTAAACAAAAGTAACTTTAGTGTAAACAAAGTGTGAGACATTTATGTAAACAAAAAAAGTAACCAACATGGTAACCTGTGTGACATTGACTTGGGAGTGCTACATGCTGACATACTATGTTGGACATTCCATCGTGACCCATGTTGACCCCCTATTGGCGGAACTAGGGTAGATTTTCCGAAAGTAGGGTAAGTTTTTCGACAGCTGGGACATAACGGGTTTTCCAATAATTTGAGTGTTTTTTTAGATTTTTAGACATATTGATTCTTTTCCCTCAAGTACTAGTAATCGAATTGGCCAGCCTAGTTAGCTTAGTTGGTAGTGCGTCTGCCTTGTAAGCGCTAGGCCGCGGGTTCGATTCCCGCCCGGGGCGGATTTTATCCTGATGGGATAATGTTCGTTCTCGGAAACGGCTGGCTTTCTCCTATCCTGTCTTCCTTCTCTCCTCGATTTCGGGACGATAAGACCATAGCAGTTAAAGTTCCCTCTGTCAAACCTCTTAAAAAAAAAAAAAAAAAAAAAAAAAAAAAAAAAAAAAAAAAAAAACAAAAAAATTAAAGTCAATATTTAAGGGTATTTGAGTGGAATTTTTGAGTGTATGGCCGCTATACACGCCCTACATGGACGCTACGCCACTGAGTAACAGGCTTCTAAAGGTCTCCGAACTCCTAATTTGGGTAGTTTTAGAACTTTCCAGGTCCTGTGGAAACAAAGTTACAAAAGCAGGGGTCTACACCTATCTACATAGAACAAAATGTGGAGTGATAAATGACACATAGGTGTTTGCATTTCCTCTTATACCTACACACAAAGCGTAGAACTTTCTAGAGAGATTATACCAAGTAATCTTAGTGGTAAGTCCTCTGCAACTTCTCTCCCTGACTCTGTCTCTAATCTCTCTCTCCTCCTCCTCCTCCTCCTCCTCCCTCTCCCTCTCCTTCTTCTTCCTCTTCTTTCTCCTCCTTCCTCCTCGTCTGTGAGGGACAACCTCATTCTCTTTTCTTTCCTTTCATCCTTCCAAGAATAAGAAATGTGTACCTGTATCTCGATTTCCGAACATTTCCCTTCTACTCTTCCTACCCTCCTAGAGTATATTATTGGGTACAACTTGTGAAATATCGAGTACAACATATGGAGTGCAACATGTGACTCAGATCAAATTGATGTGAGGTAGTCTTAGCGACCTCGTCTAGGTAAACATGTTTCCCTTATAGGTCAAAATCTACTTTACCAGGGTGTCCAAGAAATGGAAAAGCACAGGGTAGAGAGCGAACTAATGGAAACAAAAAATTTTCTCCTTCTTTTTCTTCTTCTTCTTCTTCTTCTTGCTCTTCTTTTTCTTCTTCTTCTTCTTCTTCTTCTTCTTGCTCTTCTTTTTCTTCTTCTTGCTCTTCTTTTTCTTCTTCTTGCACTTCTTTTTCTTCTTCTTCTTCTTCTTCTTCTTCTCTCCTCCTCGCTTCTTTTAGCGTTTCATTTCTTTCCCTCACCACTCTGAACTTTAATACAAAGATTTTATCAGAAAAAGACAGTTGAATTTCATTAGGTATAAGAAACAGCAAAAGGACAGCTGCTGATCTTGTGATTAGGAAAAGTACCTAAACCACAAGACAATGATGTTCAACAATTCTACATACTGGACTCCTCAAGTTTCTCTCCCAGGACTTTCGTGATAAAGAGGCCCCATTTTAATTTGATGGTAGGTAATGTGCCTTAGTTTCCCGGACACCCTGTATGTATACGTAACCTGGACACTTCATGTGGACCTTGCCTGACCCTTGAGGGACATCAGTTGGTATTTCACTCTTAACGTTAAATGACTTGGCTAGGTATTAAGCTTGATACGTTGAATGACTTAGCTAGGCATTCGCCTGATAAGTCGTCTATAACTTGAGCAATACCAGTTTGGTGATAACTAGATAGCTAATAAATTTATGAAGATATAGGATATAGGGGGGTACCTAGACGCTAGACCTTATACCTAGATGCTAGATGGAGTAAGTACCTAACTAAGTAGTTTCTATACAGATAATGTTTTTATTTTCATATGTTTAAACTATACCTATGAAATATATAAGGCCTTGTTTAGACTGCGGGAGTAAAGGGACTTTTCAGTCTCATTCTGGCAGGATAAACAAGGTACATTCTATTCTATTCTATTCAATAATGTAGTTAGTAGTTACTAATGTTTGTCATTTTGTAAGATCCTCTAATCGGGAACATTAAGAAATCGATGAGATTACTTGTGACTTGATTATTTATCGGTTCTTTTGCTACAACTCAGAATTGACGGACATACCAACTGTTGCCACTGCCAACCTAGTTAGCTTAGTTGGTAGTGCGTCTGCCTCGTAAGCGCTAGGCCGCGGGTTCGATTCCCGCCCGGGGCGGATTTTATCCTAGGTAATTTTATTTATATTATAAGCTCTAAATTTACTTAATTGTATTTTACTGAATTGTATCATTGTAAACTATCCCATCCGGGATTTTTAAAAAATAAATAAATAAATCTTTAGGCTCTCCAGAACAACCCCCCTCTCATGTTCAGCGAGAACACTTCCCTCATTTCGTACAAGCTGGATCTGAACATGTCCACCTGGATAGCCCCTAACCGGAGTCTGATTCAGTTGGGAACCTACAACACTCAGAACGGATTCAATACAAGCCGGAGTGTTGAAAAAATACCGCGCTATTTCCGAATTGGATCAGTCGTGGTAAGTATAGTACAGAAACACACTACCATCATGTCACGTCACGTGAGCTCAGGGGAAGTCATAAAGATGTAGTTGAAAGTTTTCCCACAATATGACACTCGTAATTTGTATTTGTTTTTCGATTGCAAATATTTCAACGGGTTACTTTCTGGTGTTCTCGTGTTGACCCAGCTCTTAAATGGGAAGTATTGTGTTTCTTCTCACCCATCTGATGAGAGGCATACTACGGGATGTGCATGCTACGACACAGACCCCACATGCGTCTAATGTAGCATTTCTTTCATTGATAGGTAGGTATACAATGAAAATGGCGGTGAAACACTCATCTTTTTTCTACTAAAGTAATTCCCCCCCCCCTTCCCCTTCAGTCAATTCCGTGGACCATGCCCGTGCGGGATCCCCTCACGGGATACATCATGCGGGACTATCAGGACCGGGAAATGTATAGAAACACACTACTATCATGTCACGTGAGCTCAGGGGAAGTCATAAAGATGTAGTTGAAAGTTTTCCCATAATATGACACTCGTAATTTGTATTTGTTTTTCGATTGCAAATATTTCAACGGGTTACTTTCTTGTGTTCTCGTGTTGACCGAGCACCTAAATGGGAAGTATTGAGTTTCTTCTCACCCATCTGATGAGAGGCATACTACGGGATGTGCATGCTACGACACAGACCACATGCGTCTAATGTAGCATTTGTTTCATTGATAGGTGTACAATGAAAATGGCGGTGAAACACTCATCTTTTTTGTACTAAACTAATTCCCCCCCCCCTTTCCCCTTCAGTCAATTCCGTGGACCATGCCCGTGCGGGATCCCCTCACGGGATACATCATGCGGGACTATCAGGACCGGGAAATGTACCAAGGCTACTGTATTGACCTCATCAACGAGTTGGCTAAAACAATGAATTTCCAGTATGAGCTGGTTATAGCCAGCCGGTTTGGAAAGAAACTGGCTAATAATTCCTGGACTGGTCTGGTGGGCATGCTCATGCGAGGGGTGAGTATGGAGAAATCCGAGAAACTGGTTCATAAAAATCTGGTGTGAACATCACACGACTTTCCTTATCCTATTGAATGATGCTTATTTGAGTGTTCTTTTACCCTAACTTTTACAATATCTCTAACCGTTTTGTCGCTATAGCTGAAAACCGCCAAAAAACGGTCGAAATCTGTCCAAAAGCGGTAAAAATACCGCCAAGCGCAGCAACCATCTCAAACAAACGTTTTGTGTTGCATCCTTGTCACATTAGTGAACCACATACCAAATTTCAAGTTTCTAGCTTATACCGTTCCCGAGATATTGTTAAATTACACCAAAAACCGCCAAAAAGCGGTAAAATGCCGCCAACCGTTGCACCGATCCTAACCAAAAGTTTCGTGTCGCATCCTTGTCACATTTGACAGCTACATACCAAATTTCAAGTCTCTACCTCTTACCGTTCTCGAGATATTTTGTTTACAGACACACGGACACACAGACACAGACACGGACCAATGGCTGAAACTTTGGATTTAAGCTCTAGGGACCTCAAAACGTGTTTTGGCACTAAAAACTGACCATCGAAAATTTGACCCGATTACATTACTTTCCTTCCTATAGGATAAAAGTAAAAAATGGTGTTTTGGATTATTATTCTGAAATCCAATTTTATCTAGTGAAGGTAAGTATAGAAATTAACTAACCGAGAATAAACTAACGTGAATTTCAAAAATTCATCTTTAGAGGAAGCCAATCTCTGAATTTGAGAAAACCTACCAAATCGGTTCGTGTAAAGATACACTGTGGCGTGCTTGGTGGAACTTGGTCTGGGCCACTGCCGATGCGGTGCGATCAGATATACCTAGTAATGCCACAAATATTAGGAAACTTAGGGTGGAAGAACTCTATGACCTCTATATAATTATACTTATTACTCTATGACCTCTTTATATACTCTATGACCTCTGTATATACTTATTACTCTATGACCTCTATACATATATATGACCTCTATTACTCTATGACCTCTATATATACTCTATGACTTCTATATATAGGTACTTATTATGTATTGGCCACGCTTATATGACCTCTATTACTCTATGACCTCTATATATACTCTATGACTTCTATATATAGGTACTTATTATGTATTGGGTTATTTCCCCTGATTTCGGGTGTGTTGGAATGTCGAACTTCCTGAGAGAGTTCCGGAACCCACTCACTCGATTCCTAGGGCAATCTCTATCATTCATCTTAGGGATACTTCAAGGATATTTGCGCTCATCTATAGGATGTCTTCGGACAATCTTTTTCTGACAATAGACCTAGGTACCCATAGCCCATACCCCATACCTTCTAGCGATTCTAGCCCATCTGATGAGAAGCATACTACGGGATGGGCATTTGAGCATGCTACGACACAGACCACATGTGTCTAATGACTCTAATGTAACTGTTGTTTCATTGCTACGAAATTAAAATGACGGTAAAACTCTCTCTCCCCTCAGGATTTTCACTCTCAAGGAAAGCATTTGGTTTGCTCTGACCTCTTTCACCCCCCAGGGTGGCGGTGAGGCGCCCAAAGCTCTGAGTGGGCGCACTTTAGTTGCCGCCTATTGGTTGTTCGTGGTACTCATGCTGGCGACCTTTACCGCTAATTTAGCCGCCTTTCTGACCGTCGAAAGAATGCAGGTAGATTACTTCTAGCCAGCTTACGATGCACCTAGGTATCACTTTTTTTGTATATAGGTAAATATATATATATTTTTTTTTATTTTATTTGTATTTATTAAAGTGTTCTAACATTGAATTAGAATGTTATATGACACATAAATATTTTAGATTTAAAAAAAAAAAGTTTAATACCTAGAAGGAACTGTAACTGCTAGGGTCTTATAGTCCCGAAATCAAAGAGAGAAGGAAGACAGAATAAGGAGAAAGCCAGGCGTTTCAAGGACGAACATTATTCCATCAGGATAAAATCCACCCAGGGCGGTAATTGAAATTTGTATGAACGCCTGAAATCTACGTGATTATGCAATGTGCTAGACACCCAATTAAAGAAGCTGTTTCTCGAATTTGAAATTTGTATGAACGCCTGGAATCTACATGATTATGCAATGTGGTAGACATCAAATAAATTGTGTATCAAGCGTGCCGGGAGGCGCGCGAACGTCAAGAGTTCGAAGTCTTATAGTCCCGAAATCAAAGAGAGAAGGAAGACAGAATAAGGAGAAAGCCAGGCGTTTCAAGGACAACATTATTCCATCAGGATAAAATCCACCCAAGGCGGTAATTGAAATTTGTATGAACGCCTGAAATCTACGTGATTATGCAATGTGCTAGACATCTCTGTTTTCTCGAATTTGAAATTTGTATGAACGCCTGAAATCTGCATGATTATGCAATGTTGTAGACATCAAATAAATTGTGTATCAAGCGTGCCGGGAGGCGCGCGAACGTCAAGAGTTCGAAGCCCCGCCCTGCCTATAT
The DNA here is from genome assembly GCF_000475195.1 of Diaphorina citri. Lineage (NCBI taxonomy): Eukaryota > Metazoa > Arthropoda > Insecta > Hemiptera > Psyllidae > Diaphorina > Diaphorina citri. The sequence goes on from NW_007378111.1 coordinate 124,895, forward strand.
TAACACGAAACAGAATGTCATCATTTTATTCTAGTCACCGGTTCAATCGCTGGAACAGTTGGCTCGTCAATCACGTATCAACTACACGGTGGTGGATAACTCCAACGCTCACGAGTATTTCAAAAATATGAAACACGCTGAAGATATAATTTACCGGTAAGATAATTAATTAGGAAAAAATAATAATAACAATTTAATAAAAATAGAAGGGGGACCTAGCTCCAAACATTACTGAAATTAGATTTATTTAACCTTCCTAACTTCCTATCATCCTAACGAAAATCGCGTATAATATCTCTAGTAGCGCGGTCTAACTTTCTTGACTTGGCGGGGCGGAGCGCTACCGCGCTCCTTAATACCTATCCGTTTAAAAATGGGCAAAAAAATTAACTAAGACAAGACAAGGAATATAAAGCAGACAAACTTTTTTTTCCGTAAAATAAACACGATATCAAGATTATTAAATTTTTTAAACAAGCAATAAATTTATTAAAATTAAACGCCTATCTTTGGAGAACAGTAACTTTTCCAAGAATTTTCTTATTAACAAAAAGGATAAAATCCACCCAGGGCGGGAATTGAAATTTGTATGAACGCCTGAAATCTACATGATTATGCAATGTGCTAGACATCCAATAAAAGATGCTCTGTTTTCTCGAATTTGAAATTTGTATGAACGCCTGAAATCTGCATGATTATGCAATGTGGTAGACATCAAATAAATTGTGTATCAAGCGTGCCGGGAGGCGCGCGAACGTCAAGAGTTCGAAGTGCCGCCTGCCTATAATAACACGAAACAGAATTTCATCGTTTTATTCTAGTCACCGGTTCAATCGCTGGAACAGTTGGCTCGTCAATCACGTATCAACTACACGGTGGTGGATAACTCCAACGCTCAACCCTATTCGATAGCCGTACAGCAAGGCAGCGAGTTGGCTATTGAGATAAGCTCTGTGTAAGTACTTAAATACTTACTTACTAAATACTAAGCCAATACTTAAATAACCAAGCTGATCCAACTGGATCCAAATTTACAGCTTGAACCAACAAAGCACAAGCCAAGCTTACTTTACGTGTCCCTGAGATAGACATGATACCTAACTCACGGTCCTGGAAGGATTGTGGGGTTTAAAGCCCCCTTGGACGCTTAGAAACAATATCTGGGCTCCTTCCGTGTCCAAGCTAGGCTGGTACAAGACAAGCTAGGCTGGTACAAGGCAAGCTAGGCTGGTACAAGACAAGCTAGGCTGGTACAAGACAAGCTAGGCTGGTACAAGGCAAGCTAGGCTGAGTTAACTTGACTGATCAACTTTTGTTTAGTAGACTAGTTGATTGAGATTGAATTAAACCATAATAATTTAAATCACGAAGCAGTGCGTTAAAGATCCACCTTTGTGCACCTTGGGGGGATAAAGAAGAAAAGAAAGAAAAAAGTCCTGAAAACATAAAAAAGTGTTTATCCACCGATTGTAACAATTACCTAGGTATAATAACCCATCCTATTAGCCTGAAATAAAAGACAAAGTCAGGAGGGAGATAATTAACAAAAAGTAATTAAGGACAAAAGAAATCTGGGAAATTACTGAAATTAGAAATTAGGTGTGCCTAACTTTCTTTTAATTTCTTTTCTGTCACCTCCAGGATTTTGGACTTGCAATCGGACAGATATTTCGAGTTTCTGGACTCCAAATATTGGAATTCAACGCTGAAGAATGAACAATGTGCCAGTGATGACGAATCAGAAGGAATCACGCTGGAAAGTTTAGGTTGGTATCTACGTCCTGTTCCAGAGAAAGATGTCCTCTGCTCCATAGACAGAAGAATATTTTGACATGTTTTTGTTTATTTTTTATTACCTAGGTAATTTCTGTTATCTTTGTGGGGACTCGAACCATCTAGCTACGAATCTAATGACTTGGTCAACTGCTCTAACGGAATCTTACAGTTTATTCACACTTCCGAGTTGAAATGTTGTACATTTTCCAAATTTTCATCTCCACTTTCTCCAAGTCAAAGGGTAATATTTGCCTAGCAAGCAAATATGTAGGTACCTACCTAAATGTGCTTCTCATTAATTTCATTCACAGGTGGTGTTTTCATAGCCACCCTATTTGGCCTCGCCCTCGCCATGATAACGCTGGTGTTGGAAATTTTCTACCATCAGAAGAATCGAACCCGGCACCTCAAGGAACCACTTACCCCGGGCAACATCCGCCCGCGCCCAACCTTAAAAGTCCCAAAACCGAAATTCAAGCCGCAAAAGTCTCAAAACCTGTTGCTTGGGTCTCAAAAACGGTTTGAGCAGAGGTCCCTGTTTGGGGCACTCCGACCGAAAACCACGAAGAAATCGATGAAGGCCTGGGAAAAGGTGTTGACGGAGACAAAGGAATCTTCTCAGAAAGTGGAGTCGAACCAAGATGGTTTTCCAAATGCTTTTCTGTACGCTAATGATTTTGGCGGAGCTCATCGGCTGCAGGATGGAAAGAGCAAGTACGCTAGGACAAGATTCATCAAAGTCCTTCCCTCAGACAACTGGTATTGAGGATTTATTCAGAAAATAACTAGGGGTTAAAGTGCTTGCTAACCAGCGGTGAATACACCAGTTCCCCGTAAATCACAGAAGTTAAGCAACGATGAGCGCAGTTATGGATAGCCGGACTGCGGTGGCCTTTCGAACTCTTGACCTACGCTCGCCTTTCGGGACGCTTGATGACACATGGCGTTAAACCCCTTAAAAATAATAAAATAAAACAGATGACAGTCATAATAATGACTCTCACTTTTGAGACTTTCAGTCTTTGAAATTTTTAACTCGGGCGATGTTTAACATTTCCACAATGCACGGGGATTGTAAAGATTTAGCGACACTTCTCTGTAAGCTAATGCTTTATTGTGAGTAACATTCACATTATTTTCCTTCTGTCTCCACATAAACACATGATTCCACATAATATGTATATTTAACATATTACATTCTCGGATTCTCGTACTAAACTTACATTAAATTCTTGATGTACCACACATGCCATGGTAAACATGCTAAACAACTAAACATACCTCGTAAATTTCCCCTTTAATAATATTGAGTCTTTGCGACATTAGACTCAAGACAGTCTAGACTCCAGAGGGTTCCGAGGACCTTTGAGTGAAGTTTACAGTTCCGTAAAGACCTACCAAAATAATGTCAGCACCAGAACCATACCGTCTGAAACAGTGAGCCTTCAGCATTGCATTGCTCCAACCTAATTATGATTTCAACACTCAATATAGGTAATGTTGTAACAGTATTCTGGCTGCAATCGCATCACAACGACAATTGAGTTGCGGTATTGTAAATGTCAAAACTGTGATTACAGCTTTAGGAGGGTAGCACGCTTGTCTCCTAAAGACCAGATCGTGGGGTCGGCTCCCCCCCGGAGCGAATTTTAAGTTAGAAGACTCCTAGAATAATAAACTGGCTTTCTCCTATCCTGTCCTCCTTCTCTCTTCGGTTTCAGGACGATAGCAGTTACAGGAATGGCCGTATTTAGGGGCCTCCCTCTTTCGAGCTTCATTTTCTCCTTTACAATAGGACAGACTCTCAAAATTTGGAGCATCACAAATATTCCCAATTTAAGGTGTTTCATAAATGAAATTCATTTTCAATAATTCCCATCTTCCAGTGATTCGCAAACCCATTCCGAAGACCTCCCTGTTCAAATTCATGACCGTGCTCAAGTCAGAAGTTTGGCTGTCGATTGTCGGAGCTTTGGTCATCACTGGCATCATGATTTGGCTGCTGGATACCTATTCGCCTTACAGTGCTCAGAATAATCCCCAGGTCTATCCGCCGTCCACGAGGTAAGTATAGAAATTACCTAACCGAGAATAAACTAACGTGAATTTCAAAAATTCATCTTTAGAGGAAGCCAATCTCTGAAGGTGAAAAAAAACCTACCAAATCGGTTCGTGTTGTAAAGATACACTGTGGCGAGTGGCGTGCTTGCTGGAACTTGGTCTGGGCCACTGCCGATGCGGTGCAATCAGATATAACTTATAGCTTATAGTAATGCCACAAATATTAGGAAACTTAGTGTGGAAGAACTCTATGACCTCTATATATACCTATTACTCTATGACCTCTATATAATTATACTTTTTACTCTATGACCTCTATATATATATGACCTCTATTACTCTATGACTTCTATATATAGGTACTTTTTATGTATTGGGTTATTTCCCCTAATTTCGGGTGTGTTGGAATGTCGAACTTCCTGATAGAGTTCCGGAACCCACTCACTCGATTCCTAGGGCAATCTCTATCATTCATCTTAGGGATACCTACTTCAAGGATGTTTGCGCTCATCTATAGGATGTCTTCGGACAATCTTTTTCTGATAATAAACCTAGGTACCTATACCTTCTAGCGATTCTAGCCCATCTGATGAGAACCATACTACGGGATGGGCATGCTACGACACAGACCACATGCGTCTAATGTAACTGTTGTTTCATTGCTACGAAATTAAAATGACGGTAAAACTCTCTCTCCCCTCAGGATTTTCACTCTCAAGGAAAGCACTCTATTTAGGTACATAGAAAGTCAACCTTACAGAGGGATTTAAAATCCCTATTCCTCTAGTTACACTGGTACACAGTACACACATTACGCAAGTTTAAACGCTCATTTTTGAAAATACTGCAAAAAAGGGGTGGTTGGGGTCAGCAACTTTTAAAGACAAGCTCCATCAGATATTCTGAAGACCTTATCAACCATCTCAAACAATGCAGCATAAAATTATTTTTTTTTAAGGAATCCAGATACTTATTTCTTTATGTTACTTGCTGCAACAATATACCGCCCATAGGATTTCGTGAATATCTCATTGTACAAGCTCCATCAGATATTCTGAAGACCTTATCAACCATCTCAAACAATGCAGCATAAAATTATTTTTTTTTTTAAGGAATCCAGATACTTATTTCTTTATGTTACTTGCTGCAACAATATACCGCCCATAGGATTTCGTGAATATCTCATTGTTAGTAAGTTGTTAGGCCCGATTCTTGTTTCTCAGTTCCCAAGTTAACGAAGTTGTTAAAGCTACTCTGTTACTCGTCTGTCAGATTTTGATATTCTGGTTTCTTTGTACAACGTTTTTATTGGAGCTCAGAGATTTTGTAATTTATTGTATTCCCATTAAGAACCTAACTTGTTTACGTTGCGACTGCTTTTCTCAGTGTTTGAGTGTGTTTCTCATATACGAAATATGAATCTGTAATGTTCTTTATTTTTTTTTTTTTAAGGAATCCAGATACTTATTTCTTTATGTTACTTGCTGCAACAATATACCGCCCATAGGATTTCGTGAATATCTCATTGTTAGTAAGTTGTTAGGCCCGATTCTTGTTTCTCAGTTCCCAAGTTAACGAAGTTGTTAAAGCTACTCTGTTACTCGTCTGTCAGATTTTGATATTCTGGTTTCTTTGTACAACGTTTTTATTGGAGCTCAGAGATTTTGTAATGTATTGTATTCCCATAAAGAACCTAACTTGTTTACGTTGCGACTGCTTTTCTCAGTGTTTGAGTGTGTTTCTCATATACGAAATATGAATCTGTAATGTTCTTTCAATATTACATTTCTGCTTGCCCCATGCTTCGCTAGGGTGAAAATAATATTTTCGGTAATCGAGCTCGGTACCCTGGAATCTGGAATGATGGATTTTCTGAATTCGGTGGATCATTTTAGGGGAAGTCTATTCTCTTTTTTTCAACATCTTTCGTAGTTTTCTATCAAATTTTCGGATACCTATTAGTTGGCCTTAAATTTTTCGGATTATAAGATTAGGTCTGTTTGTCTGTCACAAATACTTAGTTGACGTATGTCCCCACATAGTTGACGGGCCGTCGATCAACATCAATCAACATTGATCCATTAAAAATTCACATCGATCGACAGCCATCGACTATGTGTGGACATACCTTTAGCTGCAATACTTACCTACATGAAGACCAAGAGGTGGCTCATTTTCAAATCCGAGGAACACCTACTCCTACTCCAAAATCTTCGTCAGACGATGTTCACGTTTCGGGACCCTGGAACACATAACAAAATAACAATAAGATAACGTTGTTAGACAAATGGAGAAATGTCCGATATTGCTCAACTTCCCTTCAATGAGAGCTCAGTACCCATAGAGAACATGAAAGGCGTTTAGTCGTAAGCAAAACACTTACAACATTCATTCTGACATTCGCAACATTCACGCTGAGGTCAAAAGTCTTCAAATTTGATACCAAGGATCATCTTTTGTTCGCTGAAAATCGTGATGGAAATAATGAATCGTGCTATTTACGAGAGCTGACGTCCAAGGTAGATTAGGAACATGCCGCTTGCTGAAGCAACTGAAGTTACTGAAGTGGTTGGAAATAGATCTATCCATAATTCCATACAAAAGTGTGTTTCTTTATTGGGTTATTTTTAAGTTTGTAATTATTAAATAATAAATACTTGATTAGACCACCTCTGTGACCGAATGTTCAAGAGCGAAGACTCTCAACCTGGAGGTGTTGGGTCTTCTTTCTTACTTTTTTTTTTACATCTTATCGAGTTCAACTTTTCTTTTTTACTCTTTGTTGAAATTTTCCTTTCTTTAGATTCAAAAATGTCAGATTACTTAATTTTACTCAAAAACTTTTCGTAGGTAGGCTCTTTCCGATTTTGAAGAGTTCTCAATAATAATTACAGAGAACTCTTCAAAATCTGAAAATAATTTTGATTTATTGCACTTAGGTAGGTATCTCCTTAAATGAGTGAGAAGGTAGATAGATAGGGCCTTTCTTCTTACCGCCTTCTTTCAGATTTTCTTTCTTTTGCTGGGATAATGTACTAAAAAATGACTTTCCATCAAAGATTTCAACGATACCTATCTATTTTCCAGTGTTTGGAAAGAAATCACATTGAATGCATCCAATGATCAAAAGAAGTTCCGGGTTTGGGATTATCCCGTTAAGGCTCCCGCAGTCTAAACAATACACAGAAGGCAAGGTTTGAATGGGAAGGTTTGAATGAGATTGTTTTATCACTTCCTAAAACTTCCTATCTGTTTGTCTGTGTTTTGTGAAGATAAGTGCTTTCCGCCTCTTTTTTATGTACCTACGTCATACCTAGCTATATGAAACAGCTGTTACCTATATCTAACCTTGAACGTGACGGCTCTCTACCCTGTGGCGTGTGGCATAGCCTGCAAATAACTTGTTAATGTATTTTTGTATAGTCCTACATTCTGACCCTATTTTACTCCTCAGCCAGGTAGTCCACACAATACATAGTCGACGGCCGTCGATCGATGTCATCTGAAATCGTTCACAATGCCTAGTAGTGCTCACTTGAATACTCGGTCTACCCGGTACCCGCACTACTTGCTACTCGAGTATATCGAGTTCGGTTTAACGTTCCTCAGCCAGGTAGTCCACACATAGTCGACGGCCGTCGATCGATAACAACTGAAATCGTTCACAATGCCTAGTAGTGCTCACTTGAATACTCGGTCTACCCGGTACCCGCACTACTTGCTACTCGAGTATATCGAGTAATAGTGTCACAACATAGATTCACCTCGTCGATCAATTTCGATCGACGGCGGCCGGCGACTCACAGCTCTAAAATAGCTGCTGATGTAGTTCTCACCTGATACAAGGAGTTGCCCGTGACATAACTAGAAATATAATGCGAGCCGAAGCTCTTCACGAACTCGATCACAGATATCTATTTTCCAGTGTTTGGAAAGAAATCACATTGAATGCATCCAATGATCAAAAGAAGTTCCGGGTTTGGGATTATCCCGTTAAGGAACAGTATGGTCAAATCTTGGAAGCCATTGAGAAAACCGGACCTGTATCAGACGCTAAAACTGGTTTCGACAAGGTAAATGGTTCATTTCTGTTGTAGGTACCTATATTTAATAATTATCTATATTCTATATCATCGAAATGTTACCATGGAGACCAAATCAACAGATCAAAATTTAGTTCAGATTTTTCCATGGTCGACAACACATCTTTTCCTTTTATCAAATTATACATTTCTCTATTTCAATATATATCAAATGCGTGCAGTTTTTATTCATAATAATGTCGTAGCATCTGAATCCGATTTCATCTTCTGAATCTTTTTTCACTGATTCTGAATTCATTTATAAAGTTCCGATTTGGCTTTTCGAATTCTGAATCTATATTCTAGGGTTCAGAATCCATTTCATAGGGTTCTGATTTTCTCAGGTTCTTAATCAGAGTTTCAGGTTCTGAAATCATTTATCTGATTCTAAATTAATTTATCAAGTTCTAAATATTGATTTATTCTATTATTGATACTTTTTTTAAGTTCTGAATCAATTTCTCCTGTTGTCAATCCAATTCTCCCGTTCTATTTATTTATTTTTATTTATCTCACAGGTTCTGAATCAGTTTATCTGGTTCTAAGTCCATCTCTCAGGTTCTAAATTCATCTCTCAGGTTCTAAATCCACGTTCCAGGTTCTAGAAAGTGAGCAGGGTGAGTTTGCTCTGATTCATGATTCGGCTGAGATCAAATATGAGGTGTCCAAGAATTGCAACCTCACTGAAGTTGGCGAACTGTTTGCAGAACAACCCTATTCGCTTCTCTCATCACTACGGGCTAAAAAATTCCCGGAGGGACGGACCCTGCTTGTTTATTTTAAAGCTAATAATTTTAATAAACTTTGTGTTGTAGCCAGTAATATAGGTATTTACGCGTTTCTTTGCCACAAGAAAAAGTGTTTTAGTTTAAAAATTCTCGTTTTAAAATTGGTAGGTACGTGAAAAAAACCCAAGATAAAACAGCGGCTATAAGTATACACCTATAAGAGGACTCAAAATGGCGGACGTTTCCCCGGTTTGCTGCAGCATTGGCGAGTTTGAGAAGTACGCTCTGAGTGTTTTGGACCATGATGTTGCAGATTATTATACCGGGGCAGCCACTGGGGAGGTAAGTTGTCATTTTACTGACATTTTGTAACAATGTTTTTTTTTTTTTTTTTTTTTTAAAAAAAGGGGCTCGATCACACTTGACGTGTCGCCTGGGTCGACCAAGTTCGCCTGTTTGGCGACCACGTCATGCAGAGTGATCTGGTCTGGCGTCAGTTCAGTGGCGTCGTCGCCGATTTTGGCCATGGTGCGATGTCGCGCTACCCGGATGAGGACGTAACTGTGGTCGCCAGTCACGTACGTCACGTTAATACCTGAGGGATGGAAAGAATAGAATAGAATAGAATTACTCATATAGAATCGAATAACTTCTACTAGAATAAGATTGAAGAGTAGCTTTACCCCCGCAATAAAGTCTTTGTTTAGCATTAGTCGTTCGGTGAATTGTAGAATGTACACTGAAAACTCAATACGAAGCCCCGAAGACCTAAAGGACCCGAAATGAGGCTTATTTTATCACCAGATTCACAGTTTCATGTTTATAAAATAATTTTTAGAGGTTTTTCATGCATCTGCAGTCGTGCGGAAGCCAAAATTGAACATGAGACTGATGTAGACCTTGGAGCTTCGAATTTTGACCATCAGTGTAAACTTTCCCCGTGCTGATTGGCGAAGAGTTACTTGGTAAAAATCCTTCGGTACCCTTCATCGCAAACTTACCGAAGTACCTCGCCAGAACTGTTCGTGTCCAGCTTCCAGTGAAAGCTTGCCAAGGCTTGTCCAACCTCTCCAGGTAGAAATCACGAAAGTAGGCTTGAAGCAGTTGCTTCACATTATCACAGAACTCCATATGAAAATCTCCCGTAAACACTTGATTAGAAGCTATGCTTCTCTTTACACTGTGGGGGAATAGACAAAAAGAAGGAGATTAGAAGTGCAGTTAAATTTATACCAGAGGCAATCACACTTTGAGCCAGTTCCCATCGGCTCACTGGAGTTCAGTAACATTGATATCCGTATGGATGGCCATCAGGGTAATCACGTGTCACTGGCTTTTCCCGGCCCCATGGCCCCATTCAGGCTGCTTGAGATTAATTTCAGTAGGCGAAAGTTTGTCCCTGAATTAAGGGTAAAACCCCATCCCACAGTGACGTTGAATCCATTCAAAAGAAAAAAAAATCCGGGTTGCCCACTAACTTACTTAAAAAAGAGGTTTGATAGAGAAAACAGTAACTGCTAAGGTCTTATCTTCCCGAAATCGAAGAGAGAAGGAAGACAGGATAGGAGAAAGCCAGTCGTTTCGAGAACGAACATCAACCGCTCAGGATAAAATCCGCTCCGGGCGGAAATCGAACCCGCGGCCTAGCCGTTACAAGGCAGACGCGCTACCAACCAAGCTAATTCTTAAAGTATTGGCTTACCTTTGCTCAACACTAATATTGGCTCACCTTTGCTTAACACTAATGTTGCTGAAGATGTCCGCGCTCGGTTCGCGTATAATCCAGGTCGGATCCGAATCGTTACGCGGAATCACGCGCATGCTCAAACTCAGGTAACCATAGCGGCTGAAAATGTTGATGGCGGAGCCCACGTGGATTTCGGCCAGAACAATGTCCTCGACTCGGACGCACAAGATGAGAACCACTGCGAGCGAGCTCAGAACATGATTCAGCATTGTATCCTACGGCCTGGAACAAGGGACAGTTAGGATTGAACTTTGAGGTGAAATTTGGTGAAATTCTAAGCATACAAGACGTTAGCCGTTGAGTCTTTGCGACATTAGACTCAAGACAGTCTAGACTCTAGAGGGTTCCGAGGACCTTTAAGTGAAGTTTGCAGTTCCGTAAAGACCTTCCAAAATAATGTTAGCACCAGAACCGTACCGTCTGAAACAGTGAGCCTTCAGCATTGCATTGCTCCAACCTAATTATGATTTCAACACTCAATATAGGTAATGTTGTAACAGCAACGGGTACATGCCTCAAAATATGGGTATGGGTATATAACAAGATAATAGTAAGATTAATAAGGCACTTTTCAGCCCACAATCATTAACAGTTCAAAAGAGGGAAATATTACAGATCTGGAAATATTACAGATGAAATATTACGGAGGGAAATATTACAGAAATATTACAGATCTGAGTAATTCTTCAAGAAATACTGCCACGGATCAATGTGCGAGTACTCACTGCTACGAGTGATCATATTTAGGAATATCAGGTATCTAAGGCCAGCCACTAACTATCAGTTAGACCTCACAGGACCACCTGTCAGGTCTACCTGATGAGCACACACACTATCAGGTAGACCTGAGGTACGACTGAAAAGGTCCACCTGTCGAGTCTCCCTGATACCTGATGAGTACACATACTATCATGTAGGTAGACCTGTGCCCTAAATCACCAAAGTATGGAAAAGTATCTTACAAGTGTAATAGCCAATGGAAAAGCAGAAATCCAACGTGCAGAACGCTCCGGGTACAGCGCTATCGTTATTACAATGGACACGGCCGTTTTTGGGTCCCGCTACCGTGATTTGAAAAATACATTAAATTCTTGATGTACCACACATGCCATGGTAAACATGCTAAACAACTAAACATACCTCGTAAATTTCCCCTTTAATAATGGAGTCTGCTTTTGACATTTCGGTTCGTGGTTTAGACTTTAGAGGTCTCAAAGAATGGGGTAGGTAGCGAAATTATATCTACGTAGGTAAGGGGTAACACGGGGGGAATGGGTTATATTATGTGAAAATAAACACGTAAGAAAGTTAAATAACTTTGTCCCGCCGAAAATTAATTTTATATTAAACATACTTGTATGTTTGTCTTATGTACATATCTGGGTAGGTACTTGTTTCTCTTATCAAAAATCAAAAACCTTTGTATATTTTTGAAACAAAGAAACAATTCAAAGTACATTTTTATTTGCTAACATGTGCCGCATTCGATAAAATGCACACAAAAGAATTTTCCTAAAGATATAGTGAAGAAAATGTTTAAAGAAAAAGCAAGTTTTAATTCATTGTTTTAAACACATCTTTGATTTACTTTGTATTAAATGAAAAATACATATATTATACATGTAAGTATAGTAAGTAGGTACAATACACGCACCCTAACTGTAGACTCAAAATTACCGATGAAGAAACCTATCCAGCAAAAAAACATTCCAGACACTTATTCCTTGATTACCCACCGATCAAATATGCAATTTGGCACAATATTTCATGCAGGTAACCGTTTGATCGTTGGTGATAAAAAGTCTCAGAAGAAGCGCCTTAAATCAGCAGTTTTTATTACCTTCTGTGGAAGTCATCCCAACCAGGGCACTACTCGAGTTAAGGGACTACTTGTATATTTTGATTATCAAAGTAAATAAATTAGAAGGTAATAGAAAGTAAAGAATATTCCTCCCATTGGTGAAAGAGATGGTTTTATGCTTTACAAGCTAAACTACAAAGAACTTAAATTAGTAGGAATTGTAGGGGAAAGAAGCTTGTAAAGTCTACAGTCTACACCATAGGAATTGTAGGGGTAAAAAATTAGCTTGTAAAATCTTCACCATTTCCTCATTTACACTCAACTAACTTCTGTGGAACTGATCTCGGCTCTATTTAGTAACAGGTACATGCCTCAAAATATGAGTATAGGTAACAAGATAATAGTAAGATTAATAAGGCACTTTTCAGCCCATAATCAATAAAAGTTCAAAAGAGGGAAATATTACAGATGAAATATTACAGAAATATTACGGAGGGAAATATTACAGAAATACCTATTACAGATCTGAGTAATTCTTCAAGAAATACTGCCACGGATCAATGTGCGAGTACTCACTGCTACGAGTGATCATATTTAGGAATATCAGGTATCTAAGGCCAGCCACTAACTATCAGTTAGACCACACAGGACCACCTGTCAGGTCTACCTGACATACACTATCAGGTAGACCTGAGGTACGGCTGAAAAGGTCAACCTGTCGAGTCTCCCTGATACCTGATGAGTACACATACTATCATGTAGGTAGACCTGACAGGCGGACCTGATCAGGTGTACCTGATAGTGAGTAAGTGAGTGGCTGGCCTAATATTGTTACTGAACTGGAATTGTCTTCAAGTGAAAGACCTTGATAGGTTGAAACACCTGCAACGTGCAGTTGATAGAGTGACTAAACGTAATGACGAGTAACTTGAACTGACATTAGACTTAATTCTTGGGTCATGGGCCTGCGGTGTTCTTGAGTTTACGTGCATTTGGTGAATTAGGATGATTTCTTTAAGTGTTCAAACTTCTTACTATGCCGAATGAAGACCAGTGGCTTGTTCTAAGAATGACTCTGTATCCGTAAGTCGGCACTCTCTACTAGTGGCTTTTTACTCCAAGTGCAGAAAGTGTTGCCAAATGGTTCTAGGTATGGTAGTTTCTTTTCTACGCGATGGGTAAAAAATGAGGACTCCAGAGTGGTTAGTGAAAGAGAATCCTGCTTCTTATTCTTACACATATTTTGTTCACTTCACTTATACTACTTTTTACTAGGTCTTTTGGAAGACTGAATCATGTAGGATGACTAGGATGTAGGCTACCTTGATATAATTCTATTTCCACGTATCCTGGACTCATGCTATAGTTAACACTATGTACGTATTTCAGCTTCAGCTACTACTGTATTTTAGCTGACAATATCGTGATACTATCGGAAGAACACAACTAAGAACCCCACTTAACTACCAACATCCTTATAACTACCTCAGTTGTATAGGTCTATTATTTATTTGGGTATTCTTTTCTACGCGATGGGTAAAAAATGAGGACTCCAGAGTGGTTAGGGAAAGAGAATCCTGCTTCTTACACATATTTTGTTCACTTCACTTATACTACTTTTTACTAGGTCTTTTGGACGACTGAATCATATAGGATGTAGGCTACCTTGATATATGTCTATTTCCACGAATCCTGGACTCATGCTATAGTTAAGACTGTGTACGTATTTCAGCTACTACTGTATTTTAGCTGACAATATCGTGATTCTATCGGAAGAACACAACTAAGAACCCCACTTAACTACCAACATCCTTAACTTAACTACCTCAGTTGTATAGGTCTATTTCTTATTTGGGTTATTATACCCATTGTTTATTCTACGGACGAAATTAAGACGGACAAGCTCCATCAGATATTCTGAAGACCTTATCAACCATCTCAAACAATGCAGCATAAAATTATTATTTTTTTTTTTTTAAGGAATCCAGATACTTATTTCTTTATGTTACTTGCTGCAACAATATACCGCCCATAGGATTTCGTGAATATCTCATTGTTAGTAAGTTGTTAGGCCCGATTCTTGTTTCTCAGTTCCCAAGTTAACGAAGTTGTTAAAGCTACTCTGTTACTCGTCTGTCAGATTTTGATATTCTGGTTTCTTTGTACAACGTTTTTATTGGAGCTCAGAGATTTTGTAATTTATTGTATTCCCATTAAGAACCTAACTTGTTTACGTTGCGACTGCTTTTCTCAGTGTTTGAGTGTGTTTCTCATATACGAAATATGAATCTGTAATGTTCTTTCAATATTACATTTCTGCTTGCCCCATGCTTCGCTAGGGTGAAAATAATATTTTCGGTAATCGAGCTCGGTACCCTGGAATCTGGAATGATGGATTTTCTGAATTCGGTGGATCATTTGAGGGGAAGTCTATTCTCTTTTTTTCAACATCTTTCGTAGTTTTCTATCAAATTTTCGGATACCTATTAGTTGGCCTTAAATTTTTCGGATTATAAGATTAGGTCTGTTTGTCTGTCACAAATACTTAGTTGACGTATGTCCCCACATAGTTGACGGGCCGTCGATCAACATCAATCCACATTGATCCATTAAAAATTCACATCGATCGACAGCCATCGACTATGTGTGGACATACCTTTAGCTGCAATACTTACCTACATGAAGACCAAGAGGTGGCTCATTTTCAAATCCGAGGAACACCTACTCCTACTCCAAAATCTTCGTCAGACGATGTTCACGTTTCGGGACCCTGGAACACATAACAAAATAACAATAAGATAACGTTGTTAGACAAATGGAGAAATGTCCGATATTGCTCAACTTCCCTTCAATGAGCTATGAGGCACTAATATATGTATCTCCTTACACTGCACCTTTTCCCATTTTTATTTGGGGTTGGCGTAAACTTCTTTCTACTCCTTCATACTTATTACTTACCCTCCCATCTAACGTATCCCCTCTTCTCCATCCCCTCTTCTTCTACCTTATATCTTCACCTCAGTTTTGGTCTCCCTCTTGAACGTAACTTGCTGGTATATTTAAAATGTATATAAGTCAAGAAAGGCGTTTAGTCGTAAGCAAAACACTTACAACATTCATTCTGACATTCGCAACATTCACGCTGAGGTCAAAAGTCTTCAAATTTGATACCAAGGATCATCTTTTGTTCGCTGAAAATCGTGATGGAAATAATGAATCGTGCTATTTACGAGAGCTGACGTCCAAGGTAGATTAGGAACATGCCGCTTGCTGAAGCAACTGAAGTTACTGAAGTGGTTGGAAATAGATCTATCCATAATTCCATACAAAAGTGTGTTTCTTTATTGGGTTATTTTTAAGTTTGTAATTATTAAATAATAAATACTTGAAACTTTTAAAAGTGGATTTTGGGGGTTTAAATCAGCTGTTGAGAAGCAACATTACCAATAATATGGTGAATCTCCTTATTTATTACTTGCAGGCGAGACCATTGCGGGGGAGTAGGAATGCTCTCAATACCTTTCTCTCTCTCCCTCTCCCACCCTCAAAAGGAATGCTTCATCTTGGATCTGATGGATTAGTGACCCACCCCGATTCCTGAACAAATGTTCAGTCCCCCTCCCCTCATGCTACCTCATGTTGACCTCCCACAGTTTGATTTGATTGTCTATCACCTCGTAGAACCAGTCGCGTTTGCTCTCGTTGGTGAACACCGGTGCGAGCGTTTTCAAGTTCAACTTCAGCAACGCTTCTTCTTGGAGCAAACCGTTGAGCTGTTTCAACAACTCGATGTTCCCGTGAAGTTTGAGAAGGCTGAGGAAGTTGAAGAAGTAGAAGTTGACCTTGAGGTGTTGGTCGCACCAGGTTTTGAGCGTTTCGTTGCCGCTGGCGCTTTGGATGGTGCCTAGATGTTCGGCATACCAGGGAGAGAAGTAGGAGGTGAGTTCTGTGCTGGAAATTTCTGAGACGCCCTTCTGTTTCAGCCGCTCCTTGATCTTCTTGTAGATGGACGGCGAGTATACAAACACCTGGGGGAGGAGAAGGGAATAGAATAGAATATACCTTCTTTATCCTGCCAGAATGAGACTGAAAAGTCCCTTTAAAAATAGCATGGATTATGTAACGTGGTAACGTTAGAGTAAAGATAACTTGCCTAACTCAATAGATGTGCTTATAAAAACAAACTAAAGACGTTTTCATGATATGAACAGAAAACATTGTGACTTTCTGACTAGCTTTGTTTAACAAAAACATTTATAACAACATCACAATACCTACGTAGAAATCTGGAAAATACCTTATAATAGGTAAGTAGTTACCTATACCTACGATAAAGAATGGACCCAAAATCACTTAAAGAAAATAAGATGTCTAAATAATATGCAACACAATTCTCGCCACATCCTTGGGTATTCTAAACTAGGCAAATCGTCTGGTTGGAACATGGAACTCTTTTCGTCCTCCTTCTTTCTTCAATTTCGGGACGATAACACTTCCGTGGTCCCCTCTCTATCCTCTATCGAAAAATCCTATTAGGTAAGTACCTACCTACGTCAACCAAAGCTAGAAAAACGTCAACCCAAAGCAATCACCCTAGCTAGGGCTGATTGAGAGGCTGAAGAAAGAGGCCGACCCCGTCTGAACACAGGAAGAAGAACCCCTACGTCGACTGTGTGATCCAAATACATACCTAGTTGTGAAACATCGTGAACCTCTTTTAATCCAAGCTAATAATCTGGATCACGTTCATGAAATCATAACCAGTGATGACTTCAGCAGAGATTCCAAGCATCCATTCCATATTCATGATCTTGTTTCGTGTAATGTTAGTCGTGCATAGGAAAATGTCAGGGGATGAGCTCATCACTTGATCAACAACAATAACAACAACAACAACAACAACAACAACAACAGGCACAACAACGACAGTAAAATTATTACCAACTCAGCTCTGAATGAATCAGGTATTACTTTGGACAAAGAAAAACTGTGAGCTTATTCATGCGTTACTTTGATGATCTCACTTGGAAATCTTAGAATCGGGTTTAGAGCTGTGCCTATCTGTACCTAGACCTACCTACCCGGAGCTTAGTTTAGAGGTGTACCTATTAGTTAGATAGTTATACTTGATGGAATAGATCAGTTGCGCTTACTTGGGTGATGTTTCAAAGTCATAGAGCAGCATTGAGGGTATACCTAAAAAACTGATTACACAAAATTCAAATGATTGGCCATAAGGAGTGCGAAAATTAGCTAACTGACCATGAGGCAATATGCAAAACGGCGGTTTACATCGTTTGGCGAAAGAAAATTTCGGAAAAGTCGTACCATTTTCCAGTAGTACAATTTGGCGAGAATACTTTCAGAATGAAATGACAATCTGTGACCTGTACAATAAAATTGAAGAATGTAACATGGACTAATTTTTAAAACAAACAAATAAATAAATCTTTGAGAAATTCATGTTTCAATTGAATACCTATACTAAATTGTCTTTTATTTCCTGTCCCGATAAAATTGAGCGTAATGAAAAATGTAATATTCTTTATTTAAATTAAGGTCCTTGAAAAGTGTAACAAGAACACAGCAACATTGTACAAGGTTGAAAGGACATGCTGGAGGTCCCGTGTTCGATTCCCGGTGAGGTCTGAAGTTTTTCTGGCTCTCGCCTTGGTGCTCGAGGTGCACTCAGCTTCGTGAGAATCACTGAGTAACTACTTCTGAAGTTTTTCTGGCTCTCGCCTTGGTGCTCGAGGTGCACTCAGCTTCGTGAGAATCACTGAGTAACTACTTTAAGGCTTTTGTTTGTATCACAACATTACTACTCGTAAATGCGTCTTTTTCTACTACTTATTGTATATTTATTATTTATACTCATGCACTGGTAATGACACCACTGGTACTGAAGTACATGGGGATTGATTACTCATAGACCCAAGAGAGTACCTGTACCTACCTAAAATATCCATACAGCTGGCTTGGATCGCCAATAAGTAAATCAAGCACCAACCTACAAACCTAGTAGACCTATAGGTACTCATTTTGAGAACTATGAACGTATGAACACAGTGATCATAGTGGATCATACCCATCGCTAGTGTAGAAAGCCAGCTCATTAACCTATTCACATTTAACAGTGAAAACCAATCTACATAATTATAACAGTCGCATAACTACTAACCACTTATAACAGTCGCATTAATAATTATACCGGTCACATTACTACAAGAATGCAAAAGCTCAATGTCAAGCCAAGTCGCCAAGTACAAGAATAAAAGTTCACCAGAAACAGACAGAATCCTTCTAAAACGGTTCTGTTGATATATTCAATCATTTGCATTTGCTTTGCACCAAGAAAAAAAGTTCACCAGAAACAGACAGAATCCTTCTAAAACGGTTCTGTTGATATATTCAATCATTTGCATTTGCTTTGCACTAGATCAATCGGTACAAGAATAAAAGTTCACCAGAAACAGACAGAATCCTTCTAAAACGGTTCTGTTGATATATTCAATCATTTGCATTTGCTTTGCACTAGATCAATCGTACCAGTGACATGTATTATGTCATTTGCAGTAATTATTCATTGCTAATGTGTATAAACAAATACCGTAACTAAATATTACTTACCAACATAGAAACACTTTATAACCAATATAGAAACAATACTAACCAATATAGAACAACGAGTGATAAATTAAATCGAACATAAATAAGCACAGGCCAGAGCTTGTAACGGTTCCTTGTTCTTCATGTGACAATATGTACATGTACATAATATGTTGGACCATGTCAGTTATGGGTGTGAAGATATGAAGGTACTCGTACTTTTGAGTAGAGGTAGAGAGGTAAGCGGAGAGGGTGAACCTAAAGGAAACACACACTACTGTCACGTCACTTGAGCTCACGTAACGTGATAGTATTGCGTTTCTAGTTTCTACCTTTACTTTGGTAAGTATGAATCGGGATTTGGAGGACATTTATAACATTAACAGCCAACTAAAAATTTTCAGAATATTAAAGCATCTTCAGAAATTACTAAAAGTCAAATCGCTGGAAAATCTGGAAATAACAGAGGGAACTGTAACTGCCAAGGTCTTATCATCCCGAAATCGAAGAGAGAAGGAAGATAGGATAAAAGAAAGCCAGCCGTTCCGAGAACGAACCTTACTAATTAATGAAATATCCCAATAATCGCTCAAACAGGTGACCTTGAATCTGAGTCGGAAAGCATTCGATAGTCTCCGCCTACGCCCCCGTATGATGAGAAACGTATGTGATCGGGATAGAAAATAATAATAATAAAACTTATACTTACTAATCAATGAAATATCCCAATAATCGCCCAAACAGGTGACCTTGAATCTGAGTCGGAAAGCATTCGATAGTCTCCGCCTACGCCCCCGTATGATGAGAAACGTATGTGATCGGGATAGTGGCCTGACGGTGCTAGGTACTCGTTACCGGTGTCCAGTAGGTATAGCACCTTCGGCTATGCAGAAACTGGCCCATGCGGATGGGGAAGTGGCAACTGCCCGGGCAGCGGGTATGATGGACGCTATTATGATACTGTCCCTCATGTCTACGACTAGTCTGGAAGAGGTAGGTT
The DNA here is from genome assembly GCF_000475195.1 of Diaphorina citri. Lineage (NCBI taxonomy): Eukaryota > Metazoa > Arthropoda > Insecta > Hemiptera > Psyllidae > Diaphorina > Diaphorina citri. The sequence continues at coordinate 144,699 of NW_007378111.1, forward strand.
TGTTTGATAGAGGGAACTGTATCAACAGAGGTCTTATTGTCCTGAAATCGAAGACGGAAGAAGGACAGGATAGGAGAAAACCAACCCATTTTTTTTTTTTTTAGAAATAATAAGTAAACTATGTATCTCTGTAAATGTTCTTTCCTTCCCCCTCCCCGAGAAGGTTTGATAGAGGGAACTGTATCAACAGAGGTCTTATTGTCCTGAAATCGAAGAGGGAAGGACAGGATAGGAGAAAACCAACCCATCCGACAACGAACCGCGACCTAGGGCTTACAAGGCAGACGCTCTAACCGCCAAGCTAACTAGACTGGCGCTTGGTACTAGTAAATTTGTACACTACAAATGCTGAACTTTATCTGATTTTTTACACTATTTGATGCCCTATCTCCAACACTTAAGACACTTCACTCAGTCTGTCAAATTTCCAGGTACGCGCCCAGAACCCCAACACCACGCTATGGCTCCAAATGTACATCTTCAAAGATAGGGCCCTCTCCCTCCAAATGGTCCAACGTGCAGAACGCTCCGGGTACAGCTGTCTGATTTTTTACACTATTTGATGCCCTATCTCCAACACTTAAGACACTTCACTCAGTCTGTCAAATTTCCAGGTACGTGCCCAGAACAGCAGACGCTCTAACCGCCAAGCTAACTAGACTCGCGCTTGGTACTAGTAAATTTGTACACTACAAATGCTGAACTTAATCTGATTTTTTACACTATTTGATGCCCTATTTCCAACACTTAAGACACTTCACTCAGTCTGTCAAATTTCCAGGTACGTGCCCAGAACCCCAGCACCACGCTATGGCTTCAAATGTACATCTTCAAAGATAGGGCCCTCTCCCTCCAAATGGTCCAACGTGCAGAACGCTCCGGGTACAGCGCTATCGTTATTACAATGGACACGGCCGTTCTTGGGTCCCGCTACCGTGATTTGAAAAACAAATTCACTATGCCCCCTTACCTGTCTTTGGCGAACTTCCGAAATTTGAAGCAACATAACGAAGATATCAGCAAGTTCCGTGATATTTCTGCTGAAGAGTGCTCGTCAGGACTGACGGATTATGTTGCCAACCAGTTTGATGACTCGGTGGATTGGGATGACGTTAGGAGCCTGGTCCAAGCGACCAAATTGCCGATCGTGTGTAAAGGTATTCCCTAGAGTCTAGAGTGTAAAGGTATTCCTTAGAGCCCCAGAGTTTTGATTGTGAGGCTAAGCCGTTCAAAAGATAAAGGGGTAACGGAACTTCTCAGGCGCATTGTGTCTACATCGGAACCACATTTGCAATACTTTATGATTCAAAACGAAGTTAAGTCAAACATTTTTTCGCCCCGGTCTAGGTTCGAACCCAGCACCTCTCGGTTTTTGATTGAGAGACAGTGCTTTCAACCCACTTTGTCACAGAGGTGGAAAAGTGTAAAACTTTGCGTCATTGCAAGAGGCATTTAAGGTGGATTTCACCAATTTGTTATTCAATATGATCAACCATAAACCTTTTGTGGAGGAGATAATCGGACAAGTGTTATGGGTAATACCTTATTGCTTTATAACTAAGAGCTGAGTTAAAGAAATACCTTACACAAGTACGTTAAGAAATGAAAATGTCTGATGAGCTTATCAAGAATCATCTAATTAATCTCTTCAAAACTTTTTTCTTATCTTCTCTCTGATTTTTCCCCCTTCAAAGGTCATTTGAGTTCAACTTGAGAAGTGAATTGAGGTGGGGGTGTAAGTTACCTACCTAACTGTAAACGTCATTTGTTTATTCTCACACAAAGTGTGTAAAAGTACTATACCATAAGAAATCTACATACAATACCTAACTGATGGTGCTCTACCGTCTACACATAATAACTGCTCTATCAGGCATATATACACTCCATAACAATAGAATTCTACGTATGATAACGTTATGATTTGTAAGAACAATATGAATTGGTTTTTGATAAGACAGGAAGCATTTTCACCAAACGATGTAAACCGCTGTTTTGCATATTGCCTGGAAGTCAGTCAGCTAATTTTCGTACTCCTTATTGCCAATCAGTTGAGTTTTATGATCCCGAAAGTGGTTTTTCCTGTACTACTGGAAAATGGAAGTATTGTCCCTTTAGGGATGAAAGGTTAAAGTTGTGCTGTTGAAGTTTGAAGTAATATGGAGAGGGAGCTTTAGAACTAGTTGATCCACTGCCCGGGTCTACAGTTCATGTTAAAGACACCTCTGAGAACGCTTAGATACTGCTCAGGTATAGCGCCCGAGAATGCTTAGAGGGTCAACAAAAACCAACTTGTTCACCCGGCGACAAGTGTTGTCTATTCTTAATTGATTTATAACGACAATGCGTGGTTAATAAACTGATGTAGGTAGGTGGTTGGTTCTAACAACTACAAACAAGTACTAGATTTTTTTATTAGTGGATGTCCTACAATCACAACTTTATTTAATTGCAATTATGAAGCTAGGCATACTTAATTTATTCAGGTGTAAACTAACTCTTTTAAACCAGCTTGACTTGCCAGAGTACCTATTGCTAATACTGGCTGTAGCATTGCCTCGTTAGATAGCAGATAAAAGGCTCTGTACAGGTAGAATACTCGAAACCTACGTCTATCTTAAGCTGTGTCCACACACAGTCGACGCTGTCGATCGACGTCGCGTCGACTGGAGCCGTACACTGCCTCGACAGCATAGATTCACCTCTTCACCTCGTCGACCGACGGCGTCGATTATGCGTGGACATAGCTTTAGACAGTAGTACTATTTGGCTAAAAGAAATAATTGTACTATTGGGGTATGTGACATACTTGACTAGGCAGTAGGCAGTCAACATAGAACCGAATTCTCATGCCATATGTTCTTCAATTGATAAGTTCTTTTCCACTTTTGGTTGGAAAGATGTGTCCAGGTGTTTCAACATTACGTTACAACTGCCATGTTAAAACAAGACCTACATTTTGACAAAGACTAACAATCAGTCTTGCACATTTCGTAAAATGTAAATGAGTCCTACAAAAACTGTAACTACATAAACACTTAATTTTATTTGATAGTCCTATTTCTTCATGTAGCATAAACGTATTTTTTTATTTGTTTTCATGAGTGTTTCACGACTTTATGACATCATTTTGATATGATGTAGGCACAATGCATCAAGTAGATGGGTTACCTGGTACAATCTCTACGATTCATCACGACTCTGTTGTATTTAAATTTCATAACATTTCATCTGACTCGATTATTATTGGATGTGATTTTTATGTTTCGCTCTAATGTAACAACAAAGGTTATGATTTTGATTGTTGTGACATGTTCATCAATAGCTTGAAACTCATTTGACGAAGTGAGATGATTTGATCGAGACATCTGATGATTTATGAAGTACGTTAATATACCCACGATGAGTAGTTATGTACATCGTTTTTACGCTATTCTTGCATTTCTTGACATAGTTTTTATGGGGAATAGTACCTAAGAATCTCGTCTAATACCTATGTGATCTTTTTCAAGCGGGAATAAAGACATTGATAACTAAATAGTTTACTATTATTATAAATTTGTATTTATACGTCAGATAAAACTTCTAAAACATGGCCTAGCGATTTTGATTGTTGTGACATGTTCATCAATAGCTTGAAACTCATTTGACGAAGTGAGATGATTTGATTGAGACATCTGATGATTTATGAAGTACGTTAATATACCCACGATGAGTAGTTACATCGTTTTTACGCTATTCTTGCATTTCTTGACATAGTTTTTATGGGGAATAGTAAGAATCTCGTCTAATACCTATGTGATCTTTTTCAAGCGGGAATAAAGACATTGATACCTAACTCACTAGTTTACTATTATTATAAATTTGTATTTATACGTCAGATAAAACTTCTAAAACATGGCCTAGATATCTATCATTAAAACTTTGTCTATAGATGTCTATTTCTAATAGATATTCTCATTAAAAGTTTGTCTAGAAACCTATTTCCGTCACCTTCTAATGATTCACAACAGCACCCTACTGTTCAGGTTCAGGATATCCAGTTGTTTTCTCAGAATGTTTATATGATCATACGGTGTACTATCGTAACATTTGTAACTGATCTATGAACCTGAACCTATATGCAGCACAAGAAAACGAATATCGAATTCAGGAAGTCCCCAGGTTTCTTAATGCATTCAATGCAATTTTGCAGCTGTTTCTCCTTGACACTGATGACATTTTGGCCTCAAGAAGGTGTTGGAACAATGGACGGTTCGACAATGACTACTGATTCTTCTGAAAAATAGAAAACTGCGTTAGAGCAAACGCCTACAATCCGTGGGAATCCCTATGTCACCTAGGGTACGGCTGGAGGTGTGAACTGGTTCGAATGTTAGATTACTTACAACAATGGTGCTCTTTGCCCTCTTTTTGCCTACAAGGCACCAGTGACAGGATCATGTAACCCTGTTAGGGTAGGATCTAGGATTGACTACAGGATTTCATCCCACGGTAACTGAACTGTTAGATTGTTCAGTGAAGGGTCTCTACATGAAATGCCAACAAAGTTTACTTCAAGTACATCCAATGGTTCGCTGATGACATTTAGATAATGGTAATCTGTGTTATCTGTGCGAGTTGTAGGTTGTATTGTTCTTCATTTCAGTGGCGTGCTGTCCATGGGAGTTTGGGAAGCACCTTTTCCTGTCGATTCTTTGGTATTGGAGACCTCCAATAGATCGGGCTCTAGCCATTTTTGTCCGTTCTACAGTTTCAGGACTGGATAGACACTTTTGGGACATATCGGAAATTGATGTATAGTTCCCCCTTTTGAAAACCTTACGCTACGCCACTAACTTTTGTTATCGAACCAGGGAACTTTACTGGAGATAATAACTATAATAAGTACCTTCTATTTCTCAGCTTAACAGACATGTGTTAAAGATCAATTCGTATTCAAATCGACCAGGAACTGACTTGAAGGTCCCGATTCTAGGAAATTGATGTACCTATAGTTCCCCCTTTTGAAAACCTTACGCTACGCCACTAACTTTTGTTATCGAACCAGGGAACTTTACCGGAGATAATAACTATAATAAGTATACCTTCTATTTCTCAGCTTAACAGACATGTGTTAAAGATCAATTCGTATTCAAATCGACCAGGAACTGACTTGAAGGTCCCGATTCTCACCGGTTTTGCTTTCAAATGGATTCATAATGCTCGTCTATTGAGTCTAATTGAACATTATTGTTTCGCGAAATGTGTGAAACAAGTTCAGTTCTTTGCTGTTATTCAATATGATCGACTAAAAACCTTTTGTAGAGTAGATAACCTGACAAGTCTGCAGTGTAAAACCTTACACCTAAGCTACGTATAACGCTACGTACCTTTCTTACGTAAGTAGGTACGTTAAGAAAGGAAAATGAAAATTTCTGATGAGCTTATCAAGAAACATCTAGGTAATTAATCTTTTCAAAACTTCTCTCTTATCTTTTCTCAGATTTTCCCCCCCTTCAAAGGTCATTTGAATTCAACTTGAGAAGTGAATTGAGGTGGGGGGTGTAAGTTACCTAACTGTAAACGTCATTTGTTTATTCTCACACAAAGTGTGTAAAAGTACTACACCATAAGAAATCTACATACAATAACTGATGGTGCTCTACTAGGGTTGCCAGATCATTTTCAGCCCAAAACGGGACAAGCGACCTAAAACGTCCAAAAAACGGGATTTTGGATGAAAATACGGGACAAAACTAAAAACCTTTTGTGGAGGAGATAATCGGACAAGTGTTATGGGTAATACCTTATTGCTTTATAACTACGAGCTGAGTTAAAGAAATAGGTACCTTACATAAGTACGTTAAGAAAGGAAAATGTCTGATGAGATTATCAAGAATCATCTAATTAATCTCTTCAAAACTTCTTTCTTATCTTCTCTCTGATTTTCCCCCCCTTCAAAGGTCATTTGAGTTCAACTTGAGAAGTGAATTGAGGTGGAGGTGTAAGTTACCTAATTGTAAACGTCATCATACTGTTTATTCTCACACAAAGTGCGTAAAAGTACTACAATAAGAATCTACATACAATAACTTACTGATGGTGCTCTACCGTCTACACATAATAACTGCTCTATCAGGCATAGATACACTCCATAACAATAGAATTCTACGTATGATAACGTTATGATTTGTAAGAACAATATGAATTGGTTTTTGATAAGACAGGAAGCACTCTACCGTCTACACATACTAACTGCTCTATCAGACATACATACACTCCATAACAATAGAATTCTACGTATGAAAACGTTATGATTTGTAAGAACAATATGAATTGGTTTTTGATAAGACAGGAAGCATAGAGGTAAAAGTTGTGGCGGCATTACAAAGTATACTGTTAGGTACTGCTATTAGTATAACACTATTAGTATCAGTGTTATTTTCATTTAGATTGCCAGACTCGGTTTCATTTCCTATATTAGCACCCACATGGGTCTCAGGTCTTCTCTATTAATAGTTTACTTCTTATTTATGTTCGATTTAATTTATCACTCGTTGTTCTATATTGGTTAGTATTGTTTCTATATTGGTTATAAAGTGTTTCTATGTTGGCACTTCTGGCCTGTGCTTATTTATGTTCGATTTAATTTATCACTCGTTGTTCTATATTGGTTAGTATTGTTTCTATATTGGTTATAAAGTGTTTCTATGTTGGATAAGTCAAGACTGATTCATTGATTGGTTAATTGGTTGGTTGGTTGTTTGAAATAATTAAAGATTTTTTGATGGATTAGATATTGATTAAAGTGTTTAATACTCCTACAGATCCTTCACTTTGTGTTGGGTTCACGATTTTTGGTACCCCCTGTCCCTCCTAATTCCTAAATTCCTATAATACGTCTCGATCGAAACATCAAGTCAGTCTTAAACCAAGTGTCCATGAGTTCAGAAGTACATCACAAGCTGTTACCAAAACGACCACTCCAGCCTCGGTACCGAGTGATAAGTATTCCAACTACTCAGCGAAAACTACGGTAAGAGACGACCCTCGACCCTTCTCCCTTTTCTAGCCCTACATTTTTTGGTCCTTTGCGGGTTCGGATTTCGTGAGCCTTTGTGTTTTCTCTTGCCCGAGTAAATATTTTGAACTCTTGTTTGTTATTTCATTTTGTCCCGTGTCGGTACCGAGTCGTACCTTTTCGCGTATTTTACCTTTGTGGTGTCATTTTCGGCATTTGTAACCTTTGTTTTTTGTGACCTTTGTATTGCCCTTTGTACGACCGCGGCTTCTCCGTGCGTCTTAAAAGTACCTACTTCTCACCTGTGTTGTACGATTTACCAGTATAGTGTGTGCCTATTTACCAATCTTGT
>NW_007378111.1:153075-153581 GCF_000475195.1 Diaphorina citri
GATCAACCCCAAATAAAAATGGGCAAAAAGGTGCAGTGTAAGGAGATACAAATATAGTGCCTCATAGCACCCAAAGTATGGAAATATCCTTACCATAGCCTAATAGCCAATGGAAAAGCAGAATTTTGAATTTGGACGAATTAGATCGAAATATGGAATTGTAAATACTTATCCATACTTTGGTGATATAGGGCACAGGTAGTAAGTGCTTCGCCGAGGAAAATTGATAACTCGAGGTCATTTTAGATTTAGTAAAAATGTAACGATAGGAAATGAATTTAGGATATAAAGATTGCTCAAGGATAAAGATTGACTTTTCAGGATATAAAGATTGCCCAAGGATAAAGATTGACTTTAGGATTAAAAAAGGGTATTGCCTGACATAATTTACCTGTAGTATCTTAGCCACGCCATTGCTACCAGAGTGAGCAAGCCCCCACAGAGCCGCCCTACCGACAAACACATACTTCGCGCCAAGACCTATCGCTTTAAACACGTCTGTGCCA
>NW_007378112.1:0-1675 GCF_000475195.1 Diaphorina citri
CCTGCTGAATAGCGAGGGATACCCCTATGAGTGAGGAAGGCAGCGGCCCTTCTGTCTCCCATTGATTTCATTAAAATCGGATTAACATAATCAACATTTAAGTAAAGAAAATTCCTCATTTGATTTGGGTCTCACATGTTCCCCTCTTTTTAAGAAAGTTCTAAAGTTCACTGAACTACAACTTTAATCTTACTTATCAATTTGATTTTTCTTCCGCAGGTCATCAAATTAGTCAAAGCAATACAAATCCCAGTCAGCCCTCTCACGCTGTAAACAAATCAGCCCGTAGTCATAGCAACAAAACTAGCGTGTCCAATCACTCCATCGGTAACCATAGCAACACAAATGTAAACATCGGTAACCTTAGCAACCAGATTGTACACACAAGCGTCCCTAGCAACCAGATTATAAACACAAGCGTCCCTAGCAACGAAGTCCCGGACCTAATCAACCTAGCGGAGGACACAACATCAAGTACCGGTTCGGACGTCAGCGGACCACGCCTGGTTTCAGTTCGAATCCCGGCGGGGTCAAATAATATCCTCCTCGATAACGCAGCGGCATTCGCGGGCCCCATTCTCTACAAGAGTAGGAGTACGGTCCCTAGCGTACACTCGTCCCCTCCGATGCGAAGCACTGCGGTGCGGTTGACGGATGTGAAGTCGGATGCGTCTATATCGTCGGATGAGGATGGCGGATCGAGCGATGCGGGCTATTCGAGTTTGGCACGCGTGCGTACGGAGACGCGGATATAAGGGTTTGCGTACTTACTTGCGTTATGTCTGACCGGATACGATTGATGTGTGATACCGATGGATATCTAATCAGAGTATTTTCGGAGATGATTTTTTTATTAATATTATTTTTTTAACTTTTGAAGAATTTCATATTTGGAGAATATTTTCAACTTTAGGTGTCGTAAAATCATTCATCTTGGACCACACATAGTAAATACAATACTATGAAAGTTATAGACTTGCTTCGGTGATGTACAATGTACATAGTAGTCTGGACGATCGCTTGGTAACACACGTGGGTTTAGGAGTTTATCCTACTTTGAGAGATTGTCCAGTAATAGGTATACCTAAAGGGTTAGGTGGTAGAGAACGCCCAGGTGTTAAACTCGCCAGTGGTTATCTTCCACTCAGGAGAGTCTATTTAAACGATTAACTTTAACTTCGAACTCGGGCTCCTCAGTTGTACTCCAAGTGTTAACTAAACCAAGCACATTGCATAATTTAATAGGCGAAATTTTCATTAACAAAGTTTTTTACTTATAAAAGAACTTCTCACTTTTTCATATTTCTTCGTCTACTCATGAAGTTTTGTTTTTCCCTTATCGAGTCAACTCTGGCTTCCCTTCAGAATCAGAACGAATAAATCTTTCGCCTTTTACTAAAGATTTCCGTGGAGGGGAGCAATTGATGAGTCTAACTCAATTTTTCGTGCTCTTGGCTTCGGTCGAGGCATAATCTTCAAATTTTAGGATCCTATTCCGAGGAATTAGTGAGAACAACATTGTTAGTTGTTACGAAATTCTAATTTAGATAAAACGATACCTACAGACCTAAAAATGAGAATTGTTAGATTTTTATACTGCTCACATCGAACTCGAGTCTTTTTTTTTTTTTTTTTTTTTAAAAAGGTTTTACAAAGGAAACTCAAACTGCTATGG